>NW_026461146.1:0-20000 GCF_021730395.1 Mercenaria mercenaria | reverse complement strand
TCCAAACAAATGATGGTTAGACGTATTATTTCTCTGTACCATTATTGATACACGTAACATCTTTTCTCGTGTGGGAACAGACATGCCCATTCAAAGATTTTATGCATGTGGTTCCTTTGCAATTTAGATGTGTTTGCGATAATATTTGCGTGAATCGTGATAATGAGTACTTCTAATAGAGCAGTAGTAAATCCTGTGTTAATAAACCTATTCGTATAATTTGATTCATGATTGGCGTAATTTTCAAGACATGTGCAGAACAAAGTAAAGCAATCAAGGGTTAAATACATATGTCAAAATGTATTTGAAGCCTGGTAATGTATTAAGCGTAAGTGTAAATAATCATCTTATCCTGTTTTACTTATTTCGGAAAACGAAAACCAAAGAGATATATTTTCTAATACAATATCCTTCCATTTTACGAAGTATATAAAATCATAACATAAAAAACAATCAAAATATTAGAGAATTTCGTTGCGCGATCAAAATATTGCTTCATGAAGTTTATAAAATAACGCATAGGCATAATGTTGTAAAAATGGACTTAAGTCCAACAGGAAAAAGCAGTTAATACAACTCTAAACACTATAAAATGGGTTTGAATTTATGAGAACATGTACACAACAGCTGAGCATATGAGCTAATGCAATAGCACTAACAGAGAAAGTAAGAACAAAAACAAGCAATACAGCTGGGAACAGCCTTAGAATGGTCAGTGACTCAACATTTACGGAGAGTTTTACCAAACCTGACTCTTTAACCCCATGCCATGTTCTTATATTACGAGACAGTTTCAACAAGTAAATAAAGTACTGCCATGTAATACAAATCCCCCACCCACTCTCTCTACTGGAAGGCAACTTATTTTCTCTTCTGCATCTGATATTTGTCAATGATGTATACACAACATTGTACTATTATATACAATATGTTATAAAACAAACTTTGGATTAAAATTTGCTTATCTAAACTCTGTAGTTGTTGATTGCTTACAACATCTACAAATATAAAATTGTGTTAAAATATGAGAAAAGACTTAAGAAGTTGTCATATTAAAGGAAAGTAATTCTGAAGAAAATACAACAACAATTGTTTTATTGGGTCCATATGACACATGAGCATACATTAAGATTTTTTACAGACCGGACAGGAAAAGATCTTGACTTTTGACCTTCAAGTTTGCATTACACATTGCCTTATTATGAGGAACATTTATGTCAAATATTATTAAAACCTGGTGACAGAGTTATAGACCAGACAGGAGAAAAAAACTTGTGACCTTCGACCTCCAATAGTGACATTGACCTTTGTTTCAAGGATATGAGTGTTGCGCAAGACACCTAATGCCATTTCTTACATTAAGCTAAATTTTTTTCCGTAGAAGGAGGAACTTTTATTTATATAAAACGTTATATTTCCAACTATTTCGTACGAGTTATAAAATGTAGCAGCTGTAATTTAGGAATATATCTGAAGGTATAGAAATCCAAAGTACATATTAACGAAAAGTCATTTCTGTATGTTTTTCGTTTGATCTGAAAACTCAAAACCTTTATGATACAGTTTCTGAATCTAGTATTAGTTCGATTGAAAATGTAATCCTAGTAAATATGTTTTTGCTCAGTAGCTGTGAAATATTGGATTGACTGCCCAGTTGGACTTAGCCAGAGTTGTAATTTAAGTTTAGTTTAGTTGTTTTTATTTATTTATTGGTCAATGCGCTGGCATCAGTCACGGCAAGAAGGGGATTGCATGTTGTGCCCATATTTTGTGAAAGTATTTAAATTAGTGTTTGCAGATGCTGCTGGTCTTGTTCCTGGCATACAGTCGGAGATCAAAGGTCAAAATTTCTTTCCTGTCCGGTCCATAACTTTATCATGCAAAACAGGATTTTATTGTTAGATGACGTAAAAATTTCCCTTGATCAGAGGACATGTCATGCGCAAAACCCAGACCCTCGCTCAGATGTCAAGATCAAACCTGGAGGTCAAAGGTAAACAGGGCTTTTTCCTGTTCGGTTTGTAATTCGACAATCTTTAATAGGATTTTAATATTCCTTGGCACAAATGTACCCCATAAAGACACAACATGGCATGTACAATACTCAGGCCCTAGTTCAAAGGTCAGAGTCACACTAGGAGGTCGAATGTCAAACTGGCTTTTTTCTTTGCTGTAGCTCAACAATCCATAAAGGGATTTAAAAATTACTTTACACAAATGTTCCTCCTAATAAGATGACACGTCATCCGCAACACCAAAACCTCTATCTCAAAGGTCAATATCATTTTAGAAGTCAAAGGCCGATAGGGTTTTAATGGCTTGTCCATAATTCTTCTACGGAAGCATGTTAGCTTAATGTAAGAAATGGCATTAGCATTACGTATTAATTAACTAAGTTTTTTTGTAAACAAACATTGTCCAAGTTTACTAATTAAAAATAAAATACTATTTTTCGTATAAACCATTTACCTTCCATGATATACATCCTGTTTTCTTACTGGTTGCGTTTTTTTTCGGAAACTTATATTTCTTACAAATACAACAGTTGCTGCATGATGCAGCAGAATGAAACTCCACGCAAAAAAAGCAGTGTACGTTGAACTAATAGAACAGGAGATAATATAACGATACAGGTGTGTTTGTTGTAGACCCTAGGCAAACAGACAGTCTGGTGAGGTTTCATGAATGTTGGAGAAAAAACATTGCCTTTGTAGCGTGAGCAGGAGTTTTATTGTTGTATTTAGTGACCTAATTATTGACTGATCATGACCCATATGCGGAACTGACCTCTATTTTTCGGTATATGGAATGAAATATATTGCACACACAAGGTTGTGCTTAAATTAAGACTTACGTAGTTGTTCATCCAAAATGACTGAGTATCAAACTTAGCTCAGATGTTATCAGATAAATGTCTAATCAGGAATGTGGGTTCTATATGATGCTTTCAAGTAAAATAGGTTGAAGAAGGACTAAAATGTACAATGAATGAAACACAACAAACATCATTTTATCTCACCTAGGGGCGTAAAACAAAAAAATATAACCCAAGTATTATTTGTTGACTATTACGTTGGAGGGTATTGTTGTTGTTGTTTTCTTCACCTCGTCTTTAGTAGAACAACTTCTGAATACGCAGCAATAAATAATGACTAAACAGTTCACTACTATAAACACCTTTACCACTATATACAGTCATATACTGATCAACTGGTATTTTGGAAGGATAAACAGTCAATGTTTTGCAATCAGCCACCTCTCAAGAAAGAACATTGTTCTGATATCGCTAAAGGTCAGCCTTCAACAAGAAATCTTCATTGAGATAATAGAGCAAGGAGACTTTGAAATGCAAGTCACCTAGGTTTAAAGGCCAGTTTCTGCCTTATTGTTAGATGACATTTGTAAAAGTTTGACTATAATTATTCATATCAAATATTAAACACATAAATACTCAAAAGTATCAGACAATGTTTATGGATGTTTGTTCCAGACGTATGTACTGTGTAATAAGTTTTGTTGTGATAAGTTTGATGTTGATTACCAAAAGACAGAGCCTTGCACCTTTAAGAAGTTTTTAGAGTGAATTACAAACTTGATACATAGAAACAATAGTCATGCTACATGAAGGTGACAGAGCCTCCTTGTACCTTTATAATGCTGCAGAATGAATATCAAACTAACGGCCATAGTAAAATACAAACCACGATATGTACAAATTCAACCAACCTTATCATATGTACAACAATACTCAGCAAATACTTATACAGGAAAAATGAGATACAACCAACTTATACACTATGTAATAAAAGTAACACAATACAGCGGGTTTAAGAATTAGTATAAATTAACTTACGGAAGGATCTGGAATTTCGGTTGGAAGAAAATGCCTATACCCACTATTATATAAAAATGTGGCAAATAACAATGCCTACAATATAATAAAACTAGAATGTGTCTGTAGGACACAGGGTGTGCCCCCCCCCCCCCTCCCCATTGGTACATGGTACATTTGTCACAAATAAGGGGCAATAATTCAAATGTTTACAGTGTTAATGGGGATTATCCTAAACAAACATTTTATGAAAAGGATTTATTATTCTAGTTCATATACGAGGGGCGTTCAATATGTAATGTTACTCCGTACGTAGTTCCGTAACCGCTGATTATTTTTTGATGTCGTTTTCGGCACATTATAGAGCAATTTATTGAAAACACAATGCTTTATAAAATATAAAAATCGGCAGGTTCAAAGCGAAAATATAATCATTTTAGTGAGGTGTACTCAGGTATACTAGACCATTATTATAATTTAGGTTTGTCCTGGGCATCCAGAGTCTCAGAAAAATAGAATAACTTGTAAAATCACAAAAATCATTTTTCTATGAGATACAGAAATTTGTGATGCGTTTGCGTTTGTTTTAAATTATTTATTGCATTTTTAATTTTACAACACAACTAAAATAATCTAAGCTCGAGGTTGATTCCATTTGGAATGGGTGTTGAGAACGATTAATCAAATTTGTAAGAACTAGTTTCGCAATCGAGAATTAAGATACTGGTATCAATATAAAATACAAGAATTTTCTAAATGATGATTATTGCGTCTGACAAAATTGCAGACACCTGATCATTTTTCGAGTAAAAATATACACACTCAATTTAAAACTGTTTTAAACTTTTTTTGTTTTAGTTTTCATATGTTTTTGTGAATATCATGATTTGTTATATCTGTTTAAACTGAAACTTTAACTATAGTTCTAGTTGTTAAATAGTATAATCAAGGAATTACATATTACAATCTCAATATTTTGGACATAAAATTGTCTAGTATACCCGAGTACACCTCACTCAAATGATTATACTTTTACTTTGAATCTACCAATTTTTATAATTTATATATCATTGTGTTGCCAATAAATTGCTCTATAATGTGCCGAAAACCGCATTTAAAAATAATAAGTGGTTACGGAACTACATACGGAGTAACATTACATATTGAACGGCCCTCGTATTTTTGAGCTATGAGCATCACAAACAAAACATCCACTATTTTGGCTATGTCAAAGGCCATAACTCTGTAATAAGTGCAAGGATTCTCAAGAAGAATACCAAGTGTGAAAGGTCACATCATGATAAAGACTCAAGCAAGGTTTTATGAATTTACATTAAATACTTTTTGAGCTAGACATATACATGTAATTAGTTGAAAATGTGCAATTTTTACTATTTCAGGGGCCATAACTTTAAAAATAGGGGGTGAAGCTGGCCATAAAAATAAGTGGTGTGCAAGTTTATATTATGATAAAGGCTTATTCATGTTTTCAACCATTTACATTAAATACTCCTTGAGCTAGGTGGATCAAAAGGTAAAAATGAGCATTTTTAACTATTTTAGGGGCCATAACTCTGAAAATAGGGGGCGGAGCCAGACAAAACATAGGAGGTGCACAGGTACATATCATGGCAAAGATTCATACAAGATTTAATCAATTTATATGAAATACTTTTAGAGGTAGGCACGTCACAAGGTGAAAATGTACATTTTTTGACTATTTCAGGTGCCATAACTCTGAAAATAGGGGGCGGAGCCAGACAAAAAGTGATAGTTTTTGAGCTAGGCGTCAAAAGGTGAAAATGTGCATTTTTGACTATTTCAGGGGCATTACTCTTAAAAATAGGGGCGGAGCCAGACGAAAAATAGGAGGTGCGCAATTTCATATCATGATAAAGACTCATGCAAGGTTTCATCAATTTATATCAAATATTTTTTGAGCTAGGCGGGTCACGAACTTCGGACGGACGGACGGACGCACGCACGGAAGGACAAGACCAAATCTATATGCCCCCGCCACTCATGGGGGGCACAACAATATTTAAAATAAAATAAAAAAAATAAGATTATTACACACGAAAAAGATAGCCTTCTTTCTGACGCATTCATCAGACTGAAAAGAAAGGAATTTTTCACATGATGTCTGACACAAATTGCTTTCTTTTCTGCTCTTTGATTTATTTGCTGCTTCTTTTTTTCCTGGTAAAACTTATTGTACCCCCCGACAACAAAGTTGTAAAAGGTGGGAAGGGGTGGGGGGTATACTGGTTTCAGGTTGTCTGTGTGTCCGTCTGTCGGTCCGTAGACACAATCTTGTGCGCATCATCTCTCCTTATCCCCTTTGTTCGGGAACCTGGATACCACAATAAAAAACGAATATGCGCTGATTCACTTTACAATTGTAGTCTCTAGCGTAGCGATTTTCTGAAATTACAAACAATTATGCATATAATAAAAAGTATATATAAATCACAGGTAAAAACATATATTCAACAATATATTCAAAGCGACAGTTACATTTCTTACGCAAATATCTCTAATTAAATTCCCTAAACACGCTAAACAGTATTCAAGTGCAAATATTTAATAAGCGACCTTTTAAAACAAAACACTCAATCAGTTCAATCCGATAAATCTTACCGATTTTTGATTTTTATCAAATTTTACATCAAGTTCCTGAATTGAAATATATGTTTGCGCTAACGGAAGCGACGTTCAAAACAATAACAATAGAAAATGATGACGTCGACGTCAATGTTTGGACGTCGCGTAAAAGCACGTTAGAAAAGGCGGTAAAGACGTAAATTCGTAATGTAATACGTTTCTAACACCCTTGATACAATTTAATGAAACTTCACACAAGTGTTCAGTAACAATAGTAGTTGTGCTAGTGGCATGTTAGGTTCTTTCAGAAAAAAAATGCAGAGTTACGGGACTTTGTTATTTGTTACTATACTATATACATAGACACAATCTTCTGCGCACCATCTCTCCTCATCTCTCTCTGCATAATTATAAACTAATTTACCACCTTTCTCTATTGAGTCTGCTGAAATTCTCTCAAAAATATTAATTAAAATCCTCTTTTAATATTTAACAAACATTGTCACAAATAAATACAAATCAGTTAGAAAGAAAGTTTGTTTTCGGTATCCCGACCTACCCTAAATATCTGGCCGGACCCTAATTCTTTTTCATTGCCTTGGGGAAGTTTTTTTTTCAAATGTTTTATCAAAAAGTTGAAAAGGCTGCACTTTTTTATGCTTTAAACATGGTCAGTGATGTCAGAAATCAACTTAATCAGGGATAAATTAGCAGGGGCTAAGAGTGTAACGATATATCGAAATTCATTTAATCATGATACATTAGTTTGGCGATACGCGTATCGTATCATAGGTCTGTTCCACGATACAGAAACGATAAGTGAAAACTAGAAATATTGAATGATATCTTTCATACAATCAATATTAAAGATAGTAACTAAAGAAGTGTATCATTTATTACAGTGTCTTAAATTTGAAAGCAAAATTTCAAGTACTTGCCAAGAATAGAGACATTGATTCATTTCACATGAATGCTTACTTACGATACTCAATTCGTATCGCGATATGTTCCGTATCGTTGCATCTGTATTACGATACATGTTGTATCGTGAGACTAGCGTATCGTTAAACCCCTAGGAGGGGCCCAGTAGCCCATGGTTCCTAGATTTTGGCTAGGCTCCAAAATTGTTGGAGAAAATGCCCATATACCTAATGTTTAACATTTATTTGCTCACTTGAGCACGAAGTGCTCAAGGTGAGCTTTTGTGATCGCCCTGTGACCGTCGTCAGTCGTCCGTCCGTCGTCCGTCCGTCGTCAACAATTTGACTGTTGACACTCTAGAGGTCACAATTTTAGCCTAATCCTAATTTTTGAAAACTTGGTCAGAATGTTACCCGCAATAAAATCTTAGACTAGTTCAATATTGGTTCATCTGGGAACAAAAACTAGATCACCAGATCAAATCAAAGAAAAAGCTTGTTAACACACTAGAGGTCACAATTATGGCCCAATCTTAATGAAACTTGATCAGAATGTTACCCTCAATAAAATCTTGGATCAGATTGATATTGGGTCATCTGGGGTCAAAACCTAGGTCACCAGATCAAATCAATGGAAAAGCTTCTTAACACTATAGAGGTCACAATTTTGGCCCAAGCTTAATGAAACTTGGTCAGAATGTTACTCTCAATAAAATTTTGGACGAGTTCGGTCATCAATATTGGGTCATCTGGGGTCAAAAACCAGGTCATCATGTCAAATCAAAGGAAAAGCTTGTTAACATTCTAAAGGTCATATTTTTGACCTAATCTTAATGAAACTTGGTCAGAATGTAACCCTCAATACTGTCTTGGACCAGTTTGATATTGGGTTATCTGGAGTCAAAAACTAGGTCACCAGGTCAAATCAAAGGAAAAGCTTTTTATCACTGTAGAGGCCACATTTATGCTTTATCTTCATGAAACTTGGTCAGAATGTATATCTTGATAATATTAATGTCTGGTTTGAATCTGGGTTATGTATAATTAAAAACTAGGATACCAGGTTAAATCAAAGGAAAAGCTAGTTAACACTGTAGAGGCCACATTTATGACCATATCTTCATGAGCCTTGGTCAAAATGTTGATCTGAATGATTTATAGGTCAAGTTTAAATCTGGGTCAGATGGGTCAAAAAGTTGGTCTCTAGGTCAAATCAAAGGAAAAGCTTGTTAACACTCTAGAGGCCACATTTATGACTGTCTCTTCATGAACCTTAGTCAGAATGTTAATCTTGATAATCTTTAGGTCAAATTCGAATCCTGGTCATGTGGGGTCAAAAACTAGGTCACCGGTTCAAATCAAAGGAAAAGCTAGTTTACACTTTAGAGGCCACTTTTATGACCATATCTTAATGAAACTTGGTCAGAATGTTAATCTTGGTGATCTTTAGGTCAATAGGTCAGTTGAGCGATACAGGGCCTTCATGGCCCTCTTGGTTTTGACAGTCCGGGCCCCTAAATAAAAATAGCTAGTTTATATCCCAATGACTGATGCTCTAAAGGAATAACCCCCCTATTCGTATTTTTTTGTACACAAAAGTAGTTTCCGAAATGTCCCACTTAATAATATAAACAAATAAAAAAAATACTGGCCTACCTATCTATTTTTCTTAAGCATGTTACTGGAAACAAAAAAACATATAGGCCTTACAGTATACCTAATTGTAGTCATAAAGGATATCTTAAATACTATATGATTTTTAAGACAGGAAAGTGCGCAGACTGGACATTATACACTGTTTTTCAAAGTAAAAGTACCATGTACATGTATTTGAATGGGACTAAAATTACAGTTTCGTCTTTTATTGAATGGGTGCGTTATCTCTCGGAAATACTCCCAACAATCAATATCTGATCATAACTGGGAGGTCGAGGCAGTTGTTAAAAACTAGGGAAATCTTCAAATACATCAAATAAATGTAGCAGAAACAAGGCAGTCTGAAAACAGCTAAATCCCCCGCCACTGCTATGGATAGTGAAAGGGTAAAACCTTTGATTTTAGCCTTGCCCTTGACCTTGAACTGACATGGCTGACTCATGAATTCTGCACAACGTCTTGGTGAGGTGATCATTTGACCAAAGTTTCATGAAAATCCTTCAAGGGGTTTAGGAGATACAGAGCTGAAACCTTTGACCTTCAGTTGTGACCTTGACCTTGAGTTGACTCATGAGTTCTTGATGAGGTGATCATTTGACCCAAGTTTGATGAAAATCCTTCAAGGGGTTATGGAGATACAGTGTGGACACCAAATGGAAGGCTCAAACCTTCGACCCTTAGTTGTGACCTTGACCTTGAGCTGGCATGGTTGACTCATAATTTCCGCACATCGTTCTGATGAGGTAATCATTTGACCCAAGTTTTATAAAATTCCTTCAAGGGGTTTAGGAGATACAGAGCTGAAACCTTTGACCTTCAGTTGTGACCTTGACCTTGAGCCGACATGGCTGAGTCATAAGTTCTGCACATTTCCTTGATGAGGTGATCGTTTGACCCAAGTTTGATGAAAATCCTTCAAGGGGTTTAGGAGATATAGAGCGGACACAAAATGGAAGGTTCAAACCTTTGACCCTAAGTTGTGACCTTGACCTTGAGCCGGCATGACTGACTCATGGGTTCTGCACATCGTCTTGATGAGGTGATCATTTGACCCAAGTTTTATAAAATTCCTTCAAGGGGTTTAAGAGATATAGAGCGGACACAAAATGGAAGGCTCAAACCTTTGACCTTGAGTTGTGACCTTGACCTTGAGCCGGCATGGCTGACTCATGGGTTCTGCACATTGTCTTGATGAGGTGATCATTTGACCCAAGTTTTATAAAATTCCTTCTAGGGGTTTAGGAGATATAGAGCGGACACAAAATGGCAGGCTCAAACCTTTGACCTTGAGTTGTGACCTTGACCTTGAACCGACAAGGCTGACTCATGGGTTCTGCACATCGTCTTGATGAGGTGATCATTTGACCCAAGTTTCATGAAAATCCTTCAAGGGATTTAGGTGATATGGACCGGACACGATTTTGTTACGGACGGAAGGACGGAAAAACGGAAGGACGGAAGGACGGACGCAGACCATTCCTATAATCCCTCCGCCACGGCGGGGGATTAAAAAATCAATTAGCTACAGTAGCTGTCACTTTTGTAGGAAAACCTGAAAAATGTGTTAGTGTCATAATCTAGGACATTGACTTTAATACCCTCTAAATCACTTACATTTTATGTCAAAAGCACAATTGATTTGTCATTCATGCACATACAAGTGTCCAAAACACAATTTTCAAAATTAGCAGAAAAGAAGTGATTGTTATTTATTTTATTTATCAGGAAGTATGTACCAGAAGACAGCGAGTCAAAATTTATCACAAGGTCTCAAATCGCCCATTATCTGGAGATAGTACCTAAGTTTTTAACATCATGGGTATGAAGTTAAAAAGTTTTGAAATGAAGACAAATGTACATATATTGCTCAAAAGTAGAAATATTAGCAATATTTTAACCAGAAGCGTAGAGTTGTGTACATTTAATATTTTCAGGTAAAAGAAAAATTTGTGATCAAGGAAATGTAACTCTTCTTGGACCTGGAGAGCAGAAACATCAAAGGGACATAATACAGCGAATATTTTCTACTTGGGTGCATTTGATTTAACATTCAACTGTAATCTGGATTTCTAAATAATGATCCATGATACTGTGTGCTAAAATATAAAACAACTTGAACAATCCTTTAACAGCAAAAAGATGCTGTAGCAGAATGAAAATTGTTAGGCTCTAACTGGCACTCGAACCCAGCACCTAAGGCAGACACTCTACCACTTCCCTATAACAGCAGTAGCTATAGCTAGGCAGTTTAAGTGCACAGATTACATTACGTGAACTGGAACAGTTTTGTGACAATAACACATAATAGGCCTACTCCGGATTATCGGCGTATTCGCTTTGATACCTAACAGCAATTTTCGTGTAAAGAAAAAAATATAATCTAATGCTGCAAACGTTCTGACCAGTAAAAACTGCCCAAATTTCTCTGACGTGTTTTTAAGAGTATGAACTTACAAACTGGTAGTACCAGTGAAATATAACTTACACTGAATCCTATACATTTGCCTTTTTAGCAGCGGGCGAATGGCAAAGACTGTGGGCTTTGTCCAAATATAAGCAATTACTTTACCAGTTTCGAGAGTATATCAATTGATAGGAAATTACAGTTACAAACTAAATACCTTTCTGCAACACATGGAGTCATTAGCATTCACTATCAATCAGCATTATCGATGATCATTCATTCATTCAAATAATTTATAGACAGAGTCCGTTGTTTACATTTTTAATCGTAACCGGTGCTCTTGTAAAAACCACTTTTTTTTTTGAAAAATCGAAGAATGCGAAGAGCTATGGTACGGTCTCTACATTATCTGGCCTATCATTGGACCTCATAATATGATGAATTGCCCCCTTGTGCAGGACATTGGAATATGTTTAAAGATAGCTCGCTTTAATAATTGGAAAAATCTTGACCAGCGACATCTGCCGATTGTAACATATGTACATGTGTAGTAAATTCGCGCCATAAGTCACATGGTCTATTGTTTACACATTTTTGTCTTCAAGAACTTTAAATTTATACTCATAAAAAATTAAAAAACAAATATCAAATTGTTACTGTGACTGCAACTCACCTCTATAAACCTATACAAAATCTGTTACTGAGCATAAAGTCTTCTAAATCATGCTATTTATTTTTTTCCAATATTAAACTAGGTCATCGCTTTGGGTGACTTGCTAGGACTTTGGTTTATTCTACAATTTAGATCCACACAAAATTCATTACATAACTAACAAATTATCACTCAGATGTCCAAGGAGTTAGCCCCATCTGTTTAACACAGTATTCCACAAAACTTAAAGCCTGTATGTTTTGTCATTAGACTAGCCTTAAATTACCTCTTTGGCTTTACGGAATGACTTCTTTTATGAAATAAAAAAACACAGGTAAAAGAAAATATTCCAGTTATAACATCATAGATAAAACAAATAGGTCAAATTCAAACATATTGATCACTATTGTTATTCATATTTTCCGAAAATTCTGAGTGATCCATATTGGCAGAAAAATGCAAAACATCTTTCACTTATCCATGCAAAATTAAGGAAAATAGGTTTAAACCTGTGGTTTTGATTTAAATTGTAATTAAAACAGATTTCAGGTACCCAGCCTGTAAATTTGTAGACCGTAAAATCTTTACATTTATTAAATGTCTGTATATTAACAGAATGTCTGCGAAACAGGTTTAGGATTTCTTTGTTTTAAGATATATGCAGTACATATATGGACAATCCATGAATTCAAAGATTTTTCAATCTATATTTTTACAGACCATATGAAATCCTAGACCTGTTAATTTATCTATCTCTTTAGACAAGCTTACTGTCGCTGAGTGGCTGCTTTTTAATTTCTGACATTTGTAGGCGCAGTTTGACCGTCACAATATAAAACAAAACGTCGGATTAATTCGACTATCTATCTCTTTATACTACTGCCTCGCGCCTCTTATTATTAGGAAGTATGTACAAGAGAAAATTCTCTCCAAGACAGCGAGTCAAAAGTTCTGACGGGGTCTTAAATTAATAAAATAAAATGCCTAATGTTTCAGTAACTGCAGGACATTGGGATACCTTTATAAATAGCTTCATTTAGCAATTGTAAAAACCTTACACAGCGCCGCCTGCCAAAAGTAGCATATGTACATGTATGTGCAGTAAATTTGCGGCAAAAGTCACATGGTCTATTGTTTACAATATTCTGTCCTCAAAAACTTCACATTTATACGCATTAAAAATATTACTTTGACTACAACGCACCTCTATAAACCTATTAAATGCGTAACTAAGCAAAAAGTCTTCTAAAGCATGGTATTTATTTATGTTTCCTATTGATAGTGTATCTATTAAATTAGGTCATTACTTAGGGTGACTCGCTATGAGTTTGGTTAATTCTACAATTTAGATTAACGCATGTGAATTGACACTCAAAATGTATTATTATCAAAAACAAAATTGTTGGTAACAACTTACCTTGTTCTTGACAAAATCCACTTCAAAATATTTTGATGAAAAAGACGCTACACTGACTACACTTAAATGTACAGCAATATCAGGCCTAAGACCACAGTTATTTTTACTATATGTTGTATATAGGCTCTGGACACTGTTGCAATTTTGCATGCATTCCAACCCCCATAAAAATACCTGCACTCAACATAACTATTCAAGAGAAAAAATTCCAGCCACAGTAAACATTGGGTTGACCGGCTTTTTTCCACTAATTTGAACCAAATCACATGCATATGAAGAATACTCTCTAGATGGCCGTAAACAGGCAAAACAGGCCCTATTAAAAGTCATGTTATGCATGTTCTGACATTCTCATTCTGTCAAATTGTACATGTACCTAATATTTCATATCTCCTCTATTAAATCAACCATTTATTGCAGGTCTTTCACTTAAAAATTCACCAATATTCACCATCAAACAGAGGAACTATTTTCCGCGTAACCACTTCCGTATTGTCTTGTGCCTATTGAATGACATAATTTTCACTGCGCATGTGCGAATAACTTGAACGGCTGAAAATGATCAAATCCGATTCAATATAATGCAAATTCTGCAAATATTGCAAAATATAAACCAGAAGGAACAGAATCAAATAATATCAATTCCATTATTGTTGCGATGACACGTAAGAATAGTCACTTTCCGATGGTCAAACGAAAAATTTAACAGAAAAAAATGACTCAAAGGTAAAAAATTGTCAAATCCGAAACCATGACACATTCTTAAACCACCTCTATATGCCCGGCCCTGATGGGCCGTGCAATAACATTTTTTTCGCATCTGATAAAAGTGTAATTCATATTTCAAAAACTCGGAAGTTCCGACTATGTCCTATGATAAAAAGTAGTCCAACAGGTATAGCCATTTAAGGTAGTTCTGCACGTTCGATAAACCGGAAGTGATGGCGTTACGTCATTTATCCGGAAAACGCAGAATAAAGCCTGGATTCGGCGTACGGAAATGAAAATCATTTTATGAATTATTTGAAACCTGTGAGTAGATTTATTACAATGGTACTTTTTCTATATTTGTAAAGTCAAAATATGATATTAAAACATATGACACGTTAAACAATTCAAGATGTCTTGAAATTAGCGTGAATGTCTGGTTACTTTAATCATGGTCAAATATCTCAAAAATAAGCACACGGACCTATACATTTTATTACACCAATTTATAAGCCATGCGTTTATTTACAACTATGAGAAGTTTCATCAAAATCTACATTGTAGAAAAAAAATTATTCGCGAAAATGTTATAAAAGTTATGATTTCCCCCATAGACTCCCATTGTTAAATATTGCATGAGGTTCATTTTTAGCTCACCAGAGCACAAAGTGCTCAGGGTGAGCTATTGTGATCGCTCACCGTCCGGCGTCCGTCCGTCCGTCCGTCCGTCCGTCGTCCGTCCGTCCGTCCGTCGTCCGTCCGTCCGTCCGTCCACACTTTCCTTTAAACAACATCTCCTCCTAAACCAACAGGCCAATTTTGATGAAACTTCACAGGGATGTTCCTTGGATGGTCTTCTCTAAAAATTGTTCAAAGAATTGAATTCCATGCAGAACTCTGGTTGCCATGGCAACCGAAAGGAAAAACTTTAAAAATCTTCTTCTCAAAAACCAGAAGCCCTAGAGCTTAGATATTTGGTGTGAAGCATTGCCTAGTGGACCTCTACCAAGTTTGTTCAAGTCATGACCCTGGGGTCAAAATTGACCCCGCCCCAGGGGTCACTTGATTTTACATAGAAAAATCTTAAAAAATCTTCTTCTCGAAAACCAGAAGCCCTAGACCTTAGATATTTGACATGTAGCATTGCCTAATGGACCTCTACTAAAGTTGTTCAAATCATGACCCCGCCCCAGGGGTCACTTGATTTTACATAGGAAAATCTTCAAAAAATTTCTAAAAATAAAGCAGAAGGCCTAGGTCTTAGATATTTCACGTGTAGCATTGCCTAGTGGACCTCTACAAAATTTATTCAAATCAGACCCCCGGGGTCAAAATTGACCTTGTCCCAGGGGTCACTTGATTTTACATAGGAAAACCTTAAAAAATCTTCTTCTCAAAAAGCAGAAGCCCTAGAGCTTAGATATTTGACATGTAGCATTGCCTAGTGGACCTCTACTAAAGTTGTTCAAATCATGACCCCCGGGGTCAAAATTGACCCCGCCCTAGGGGTCGCTTGATTTTACATATGAAAATCTTCAAAAATTTTCTTAAAATAAACCAGAAGGCCTAGAGCTTAGATATTTCACGTGTAGCATTGCATAGTGGACCTCTACAACATTTGTTCAAATCATGACCCCAGGGTCAAAATTGACCCCGCCCCAGAGGTCACTTGATTTTACATAGGAAAATCTTCAAAAAATTTCTAAAAATAAACCAGAAGGCCTAGGTCTTAGATATTTGACATGTAGTATTGCCTAGTAGACCTCTACAAAATTTCTTCAAATCATGACCCCGGGGTCAAATTGGCCCCGCCCCATGGGGGTTACTTGATTGTACATAGAAAAATCTTCAATATTTTCTAAAAATAAACCAGAAGGCCTAGAGCTTAGATATTCGACATGTAGCATTGCTTAGTGGACCTCTACAAAATTTGTTCAAATCTTGACCCCCTCAGGGTCAAATTGACCCAGCCCCAGGGGTTACTTTATTGTACATAGGGAAATCTTCATAAATTTGCTTAAAATAAACCAGAAGGCCTAGATCTTAGATATTCGATATGTAACATTGCCTAGTCGACTTCTACAAACTTTGTTCAAATCATGACCCCCGGGGTAAAATTGGCCCCGTCCCAGTGGTTACTTGATTGTACATCGGAAAATTTTCCAAAAAATTTCTAAAAATCATCAGTTTGACATTTGAAACATATTACTCTGGTGAGCGATCCAGGGTCATCATGACCCTCTTGTTTTTCAAATCAGCCTATTAAAAAATCAAGCACACGACCCTGTCATTTTTATTTGCTGAACTTTCTATGTATATTCTGAAGTTTTGAAAAATCAGAGTTTAATAAAATTCTACACTAGAAAAAAATCGATCGAAAAGTACAGAGCTACCTCAAACACTAAATAAAACTGTCTCAGGAAAGAACTTCTGCAATAGTGTATGTATGGAAATATAAATGATTGACATTTACATAAAATGCATAGACGAAGTAAAATATTATAACAGTTAACTACAGTAAACCTCGCTTATAAGGAACAGCTAGGGACCTCTAAAAATGCTCCTTATAACCTTATATCCGTATAGCGAACTAGATTCTTGTAACCGAGGTTTGTATAACGAACACAATTTGTATAGCGAACACTATTCGACTGACGTTTCATACGGGCTATGTGTTCACACTCCGGGCCGACCTTGAATCTTTATGTGAGGAAGTTGCTTTTCTAGTACCTGTCCTTTCCTGGAGAGATGGTAAGGTAAACTGCCTGCATGTATTTGACTGAAATAGTGTTGAAACGCGGCGTTAAACCTAAACCAAGCCAAAATGTTCGTCGGTAAGAATGACCGTAATTTATGTTTATTTTTTGTCGGTTATTTCTATCTTCTTTTTAGAGAGCGCTAACGTTACATGATGACTATAATATATGTTGCAGTTACTCCCCTAACCTTGCTTGACTGCATGTTATGTGAATAGTCATCAATACTAATATAAAATAAATATTCAATTTTTTATTACAAAAATGTTAAATTACTACCCATTAAAACGGATTAAAGTGTACATTATACGTTTTCTATTGTCCATTTTAGCACCTGCTATAATTTTTACAATTGGAAATTTGGTAAACTGGACTGTTTGCCATTGTTAATCACGTGTAATTAGCACATTTATTTAGGATTTTCGTTCACTATTGTAAACATGAAATACCCAATACATGTAGCTGGTATAATAATAATAATAATAATAATAGCTGTCGAACATAATCTTGAGTAAATATAGTCTAATATCGTTTAGTACATGTATTTGGTAATTTGATGATATTATATATTTTCTTTTTGTCGTATCTGTAAATTAACAAACTAAAGATCATAGAAATGAAATAATTTGTGTTTTTTCATGTGCATGAAAGCGATTTTCATGTGCATGAAAGCGCGTGATAGTGCCGACGTTACTCTGACATCATCGGCGATTCTCATGTTTATTTCCGGTTTTCAATATTTTTTATTCTTTATTTCTGTTTGCTATAACCGAGGGGTTTTCCATTGCATTTCGTACTTTGTTCCTTATAACCGAGTGTTCCTTATAACCGAGTTCCCTATAACCGAGGAATTTTACATTAAATAAAGAAGGCATTAGATCGGGGAATTTAAAACTGTTCCTTATAACCAAGTGTTCCTTATATCAGAGTTCCTTATAAGTGAGGTTTACTGTACATCGATTTATTGTGAAATAAAAATGAAAAAAGTTTAACATTGTGATGTTAATCATATCATCACTGGTTATTCACTTTTGCTATAATGCACTACAAAGGAATCTATATGGGCCTATATACTGAATGCGCCGCGTTATCGTGGCCAGATTTTGAATCCATGTAGGACGTATGTGTATAATTACTCGAAACCTTTGCATCTTTAAATATACCAGCCATCTTTTTTATTAAGTAGGATTTTGTTACTTATATTATAATTACGCTTCTCATGTTAATATTGGTGTAGATTGTTACTAGCATTAAAAGGGCTGAAACTGGCTTCTTCTCTCATACCCTCATACCATCATGTCGAAAGTGATTAATATAAGTTGTAGAACTTCCTTCACAATCGACCTAAAATAAATTATGTATAAACTAATGTAAGCTTGTTTTCAGATCCTTTGCACTATATTTTTTATTGTAAACTGGGTTGGATGGATACGATGTATTTTCACAATATATCAATAAAATGCTGTTTAAACTAATCTATGACGGTAGATTTTTCACGGGGGGGGGGGGGGGGGGGGGGGGGGCATCTCATTATTACTTTATTATATCATGTATAACAGGAGGAAATTCGACAGTTCTAAACAAGCATTGTATCACTTACATTGGTTGCCGGTGAAAACAAGAATAGAGATCAAGATACTTTCTTTCATGTATAGCTGTCACACTAACAGAGCACCTCTGTATTTAACAGAATTGCTTACAGAGCATATACCTAGTAGACACGGTTTGAGATCGTCTGAAAATTTTGAATGTCGTTATGTTGTTCCACATTAAAAAGTATATGATGGCACCATTAACCTGAGGGTTTGAACCTCTATCTGCAGTTCGTCTAGGCGTACCAGATGCTTTAGGCACTGGTATTCGTAACAGGGGTAAAATGATCTCAAGAGGAGGGGTGCGGTCATGACTGTTTGCTATAATAAGGCTGTTAATATTATTATTGTCATTATTATAATTGTTATAATAACTATTATTATTATTATCTACATCTACATCTACGATACTCCCAACAATCAATCTCTGATCATAACTGGGAGGTCGGGGCAATTGTTAAAAGCATGTTGCTATGTTACATGATATTCATGATACATGATATTCATGTTGTTAAAAGAGTGAGAGCAGTAATATTTACAGCTTGTTAAAAATAAAAACAGGATGATGACAGTAGTATATATACGAATGTAGGTCAGATGTGAAGCACTGAAGGTTCCCACTGTTCTTTATGTTATAAGGTAAGGCGTTCCAGCATCTGATTGTGCGGGGAAAGAAGGAGTTCATATGATATTGTGTTCTTGAAGATGGAATGATAAAGTTTAAATTTCTAGAGGTTGTCAGGTGGTTATGCTCTACAGAGACGAAGTTGTTTTATACAACATAATTAAAGATGCATGTATTTGTTCTAATATCTGCCATTTAAGAGTTTCAAGCATTGATGTTACGCTGCTTTCGTATGAGTAGTCATTCATAACATATCTGGCTGCAGCTTTTTGTACCTTTTCTATCTCATATGTTATTATGTACAACGTTATTGAATATATCATTGTATAAAAATAAGCGTTTAATCAAATCATTCAGTTTCAAGTTTATCATGTTTGGTAGAAAAAATGCGTAAATAGTGTTATGCCTGGATTTGCCGGCCATTTTTATAATGCACATATCGCAAAAGGTATTGAACGACTGTCATCAAATTGCGTGGGGAATGTTATTCAACTTTAGGAGTTGCGCACCTAAGATTTTAGTACATCTAAGCAAAAAGTACACAAAATGAGCTTTTGTTTTAAGCGCCGTGTTCGTTGTCGGTCTCCGTCCGTCGTCGTCCGTCTGACAGACCGACGGACATACAAAGTCAAAAATATATCTTCCGCAAAACAAGAAATTCAGTAAATTCATATCCCTCGTCAAATAAGTTGTTTTGTGAATAAGGGGAGACATTTTCAAAGATATTTTATTTGAAGATAAACACAAGTTATGTACAAAAGGACTCTGCGATGGTTTGTTGTTTCCTATTAGTTTTACAAAATCAAGGGGAAAATCTCTAGCTCTGTAGTGATC
>NW_026461145.1:0-70601 GCF_021730395.1 Mercenaria mercenaria | reverse complement strand
AGTCCCAGGCATATACATGCTTTTACCCATAACCGTGAATGCACAGTGTTCGAAATTAGAGGCAGTTCAATAGCCAATGACTACAGAATTTCAGCTCGTGCTACTGATTTGCCACAGATACAACCTCAACCAGGCTTCCATTTATTTCCTAATGAGTAATGTGATTGAAAAAGCATGCTAGTTAAATGCGTAAATCATGGTGATATAATATGATTTCCATTTATTAAAGTTATTTTTTGTCAAGAATGCATCGCACAATGTAGAGGTTGAAGAACACGTATTGATTTATTGAAACTGTACAAGCACAGAGCTCCAGATAAGTTTTGTGCTATTAGTAACGGTACTACCAGATTTTCTGTGAAATTCGTAACGGTACTACCTGATATGTTTTCTAATTAGTAACGGTACTATTTGATATTTTGTGAAGATAGTACTGGTAGTTCCAGATAACAGACAAAAATAAGCATAAGTCATATCATCGGTGAACAGTAACTCACTCGAATAAAAACTGAAAGTAAAACTGTGTAAACTAAAATTACATATATACAAATCAACTCATCGATGGAAGTCAGTTAGATTTAACATATTAAAACATTACATGTCGTTCTTTAACCATATATGACAAAACATGTGTACAATATTCCAGTTAATCGCACAGCTATTAAAACATTGTTTTTTTGCTCTCGGACATGCTGACAATTAAACACAGTGTCAAATACGTAACCGCGGCGCTAAGTGGCTGAACGCAATCGACTGTAGTGTATCGGATAATTTGATTCGCTTCACACTTCTCGGGAAAATCTCGCAAGAACCTGAAGTAGGCGGAGCTTACATTATGCTATTGGCGTGTGTTTCGTATATTCCACACTCATTTGACACCGTGCAAATTGTCAACAGTCGGGATAGCATTGATTAGCGCAACTTGGCGCAGACATGCAATTCGGCTCGATCTTTCTTTGAAATTTGTAATACTGTTTACATGTCGTACTGATACGACCACATTTTAAAATAAATTCGTATTGATATGGCCACATTTTAACATTAAGTCATATCCGATCCCTAACAAATTCGTAATTACGAAAATACGGCCCTTATCTGAAGCTCTGAAGCATGCTCGATTAGTTGGTCAGAATTATAAAGGAATTTAATTCAAACTGTTCCATAAATGCAAGAGTTTAAGAGTTAGTCAGAACCATAATCATGCAGAAGATGTAATTACTTTCACAAATTACAGGACTCAAATTTTGGACTCGCTAAATGCAAGTCAGTTTCATGGAATGCGAGTTAAGGTAAAAATTTCACACAATTTATTTTGTAAATACAAATAATAGTCAAAATTGTTGCTGTTTTTGTTAATGTTCGTAGATTCGCTTTCATTTAAGGATAACAGAAAACACAACATCTTTTGTTGGCTAGCCATCTTTTGTTGAATGGATTACTGATGAGGTCTATCTGATAATTAAATCTAGAACGCAGGTTATCTTACTAATTCGTACATGTATACGGTTGAATCGGTACTTATAATATTAGGTACGAAAATTTGCCTTGCCGTAGTTTCAGCCAGTAGATAAGTTACGCCATCAATGATGCGTTCCGAATTACTTTGAGGGTCATTTTGAGTTATAACGCACAAAATTTTATGCCACGGAAAACCGTGCATACAATATTGATGTTCTAGCATGATTTTTTAGGATATTTTAACATTTTTAATCGAAAGTCTAAATTTGCAAGTAATTTTCAGATTTAGCAACAAGAAAAAAAGCTACGTGCTAAAATTTGCAATTGGTCAAAAAAGTTAAATTTGAGCTCTGCAAATGCAAACTGAAGCCGCTTACATTACTTGTTGTTCCGATGCATTCAATTCCTGTTCTCCTACTGGAATCCCCAGTCGAGCATGTCCTAAACAATATGATGAAGTGTTTTGAGGGTATGAGCTAGATTTTATGGTTCAAAATTAAGATATTTTATGGTGCTTTAAGTTAGGCATGTGAAATTGGTGTTGGGCTTGGAAAATTTTCTATCTGGTTGCCAGAATGGGTAAGATGAAATCTGAATTTTGTACACTGCACACATACTCAAATACGTTTAAAGTTATACGTTTATGAATCATGACCGTCAGATACCAATAACAATTGTAGCATTTTGTCGGCTCCTGTGTTCATACTAAACTAGGAAGGCAGAACAGATTCTTCTAGCTGCTTTACCAGTCTGTTTTTGCCTTTTAATGATATCGAGCAAAGTGAAGGTCATAGACCACCAAGTCAAAAAGGTACATGGAATTCACTGGGTTAAAGTAATGTTTGGCTGTTCTGGCTGATCAGTCGTTTAAACAAACCCGCTCATACAGTGACTTTTCTTTTTCAAAACTGAAATTTTTAACCGCATTTACGTTGTTTCATTATACATTTTGACAAAGTTTTCTACTGTTTTATTTACATTAAAAACAGTTTTATTTATCAAATTTCTCCCGCCATGCCAATGATATAATTGGAGTCATCTTATTGGCATGAAAATTGAAAAACTGCGAAAAAGATGTTAGCCCTTAGACCTTTGAAATTTCAAAACAGCTGGTTGTCCATGTTTTCTTAATTTGCTCACTTTTCACTATTTTCAGGCACCTTGGTCTATTATACACAGTATTGTTGTACTTCTCCAAAGTGCTTGTTGACAGACTGAAACCACTTGCTTGCAGCTCATAAGGTATTTCTATCTTTCTATTTCTTTATAGTTGCATCTGTGGGAAGCAGTTTCAACCATTCAAAAAGCATGATATACTGTAAAATCATTAGTATTTGTGTGGACAGATTTTTGTGGTTCAGTCAGTGCACAGAATCAAATACCAAGGAACATTAGACGTAAAGAAAAATGTCTGTTTCCTGTATCCTGACCTACCATAAATTTTTGGCCCGACCCTAAATGTTTTTATGGCCTTTGAGAACATTTTACAAAAAGTTGCAAAACTGCAATTTTTATGCTTTAAACATGGTCAGTGATGTTATAAATCAACTTACTGGTGCTCTAAAGGCATAATCCCATTATTTGTATTCATTTATGACACAAAAATAATTTCCAAAATGTCTCCCTAAAAAATAATTTTAAAAAATCCAAAGAAAAAGTTTTTCCGACCTCCCTACCCTAATTTTTTTAGCATGTTACCGGAAACAAAAAAATTTTTTAGGCCTTAGTAAAGACTCCATTTCATTTTCTTGGTGAAAAAGCATTTCTTGACAAAACCATAAAATTTAATACATGTATGTGTGGAGCGCAAATAACCAATCTGCGCTATTTACCAAACGCGCAGCGCATATAACAAATTTTGGTACGTTGGTTATATGCGCAATGATTTACCAATCGTTGCGCAGGATAAATTTAATCTGCGCGATTTACCAAATGCGCAGCGCAAATAACAAATGTAACTTTATATATCAGAAATTTGCATTTCGTGTTTGATAATTCATGCAGTTGGTCAATTTATTAATAAATATAGATGTCAAATGCTGAATATCTTGGTACTTAAATTATGTGTCATAAATGTGTTTCTACATCAGTAAATTCACGGCAGTCGGTCACCAGGTTTCAATACCTCCGATCTTATACTAGATGCAATAAAACCCAAACATACGTGAAGGTGTGATTTCCTCCAGCTTGCACACGTCGTCCTCTGGTATGTTTAAGGCTATTTTTATAATTTTCTACTTCACCCGAGCACACACTTAGCAAAATATCGTTTTTATTATATTGAAATATCTTGAAATTTCACAATGATATTCTTTTTACCAACGGGAGCATATCTCTCAACATGTCTAAGATAAAAGATGAAATAAAAAAGTCACAGAATTAAAAGAAAATTCTTACAGATCTTATCTATATTACTATTATTATTATTTTATAGTGTAAAATCTAGGCCTAATTTTCATCAAAACGTAAACGAAATTTTATATTTTGAAGCTGCACAAGATATGTGTTCGGTGCCCTGCGCTAAATGAAAATCTGGAAATTACTCTGATAATTTAAATATCTTTTATAAATCATATTAACTTTTACTTAGATTTACGATTACAGACTAAAACTATAGTTTTTTTACAAATCTAAATGGATCTATAATGTTACATCTGTAACTTGCGTGGGAGGCTGGTCCTGCGCTAATAGCAAAGTTTGAAATTACACTGTATTTCAAATATATTTCATTCATAAAACATACTATTTATGTAACTTTTAAATGAATACTGTAAAAGAATGATTAGCAAAAGAGTGATTTCTGTCATAACGAGAACGAAATATTATATTTTTTATCCGCGCAAGATGTGTGTCTGCGCTAATAATAAATCTGGCAATTACTCTGATAACTTGAAGATCTTTTATAAATCATATTAACTTTTACTTTGATTGACGATTATAGACTAAAACTATAGTTTTTTTTTTACAATTCTTAATGGATCTATAATGTTACACCTGTAACTTGCGTGGGAGGTCAGTTCTGCGCTAATAGCAAAGTTTGAAATTACACTGTATTTCAAATATATTTCATTCATAAAACATACTATTTATGTAACTTTCAAATGAATACTGTGAAAAAATGATAAGAAAAAGAGTGATTTCTGTCATAACGAGAACGAAATATTACATTTTTTATTTGCGCAAGATGTGTGTCTGCGCTAATAATAAATCTGGAAATTACTCTGATAACTTGAATATCTTTTATATATCATATTAACTTTTACTTTGATTTACGATTACAGACTAAAACTATAGTTTTTTTACAAATCTAAATGGATCTATAATGTTACACCTGTAACTTGCGTGGGAGGCTGGTCCTGCGCTAATAGCAAAGTTTGAAATTACACTGTATTTTAAATATATTTCATTCATAAAACATACTATTTATGTAACTTTCAAATGAATACTGTGAAAAAATGAGTAGAAAAAGAGTGATTTCTGTCATAACGAGAACGAAATATTACATTTTTTATCTGCGCAAGATGTGTGTCTGCGCTAATAATAAATCTGGAAATTACTCTGATAACTTGAATATCTTTTATAAATCATATTAACTTTTACTTTGATTTACGATTACAGACTAAAACTATATTTTTTTTTTACAATTCTTAATGGATCTATAATGTTACACCTGTAAGTTGCGTGGGAGGTCGGTCCTGCGCTAATAGCAAAGTTTGAAATTACACTGTATTTCAAATATATTTCATTCATAAAACATACTATTTATGTAACTTTCAAATGAATACTGTAAAAAAATGATTAGAAAAAGAGTGATTTCTGTCATAACGAGAACGAAAATTTATATTTTTTATCTGCGCAAGATGTGTGTCTGCGCTAATAATAAATCTGGAAATTACTCTGATAACTTGAATATCTTTTATAAATCATATTAACTTTTACTTTGATTGACGATTACAGACTAAAACTATAGTTTTTTTTACAATTCTTAATGGATCTATAATGTTACACCTGTAACTTGCGTGGGAGGCCGGTCCTGCGCTAATAGCAAAGTTTGAAATTACACTGTATTTCAAATATATTTCATTCATAAAACATACTATTTATGTAACTTTTAAATATGAATACTGTAAAAGAATGATTAGAAAAAGAGTGATTTCTGTCATAACGAGAACGAAATATTATATTTTTTATCTGCGCAAGATGTGTGTCTGCGCGAATAATAAATCTGGAAATTACTCTGATAACTTGAATATCTTTTATAAATCATATTAACTTTTACTTTGATTTACGATTACAGACTAAAACTATAGTTTTTTTTACAATTCTTAATGGACCTATAATGTTACACCTGTAAGTTGCGTGGGAGGTCGGTCCTGCGCTAATAGCAAAGTTTGAAATTACACTGTATTTCAAATATATTTCATTCATAAAACATACTATTTATGTAACTTTCAAATGAATACTGTAAAAAATGATTAGAAAAAGAGTGACTTCTGTCATAACGAGAACGAAATATTACATTTTTTATCTGCGCAAGATGTGTGTCTGCGCTAATAATAAATCTGGAAATTACTCTGATAACTTGAATATCTTTTATAAATCATATTAACTTTTACTTTGATTTACGATTACAAACTTAAACTATAATTTTTCTAAATGGATCTATAATATTACACCTGTAACTTGCGTGGGAGGTCGGACCTGCGCTAATAGCAAAGTTTGAAATTACACTGTATTTCAAATGTATTTCATTCATAAAACATACTATTTATGTAACTTTCAAATGAATACTGTAAAAATGATTAGAAAAAGAGTGATTTCTGTCATAACGAGAACAAAATATTACATTTTTTATCTGCGCAAGATGTGTGTCTGCGCTAATAATAAATCTGGAAATTACTCTGATAACTTGAATATCTTTTATAAATCATATTAACTTTTACTTTGATTTACGATTACAAACTTAAACTATAATTTTTCTAAATGGATCTATAATATTACACCTGTAACTTGCGTGGGAGGTTGGTCCTGCGCTAATAGCAAAGTTTGAAATTACACTGTATTTCGAATATATTTCATTCATAAAACATACTATTTATGTAACTTTCAAATGAATACTGTAAAAAAAAATGAATAGAAAAAGAGTGATTTCTGTCATAACGGCGCGGGTTACAGAATTAAAATTACATTTGTCTTTGCAAAAGCTACAACTTTAGTCTGTAACCATAAAATAAAATTAAATTTAGCATGGTTTATGAAAGATATCCAAGTTATCAGGATTATTTCCAGATTTTTAATTAGCGCAGGGCCGATATCCCGCGCAGGATACAGATGTAACAAACTATTCATTTGTCAAAAGCTACAATTTCAGCCTGTAACCACAAAACAATGATAAAGTTAGCATGGTTTATGAAAGATACCCAAGTTATCAGGATTATTTCCAGATTTTTTATTAGCGCAGGGCAAACACATCTTGTGCAGATAACAAATGTAATATTTCGTTCTCGTTATGACGGAAATCACGCTTCTTTCTATTTTTTTTTCTACTCCCAAAACATTTTTATGAAGTTACATAAATAGTGTCTTTTAGAATTGAAATATGTTTGAAATATAGTTCATAATTTGCTATTAGCGCAGGAACAACATCCCGCGCAGGCTACGGATGAAACATTATATTCAGATTTTCAAAAGCTACATTTTTAGATTGTAATCGAAAAACGAAGTAAAAGTTAAAATGGTTTATAAAAGATATTCAAGTTATTGCAGTAATTTTCAGAGTTCTATTAACGCAGGACACACATCTTGCGCACCTACAAAATGTAAAATTTCGTTCACATTTTGACGAAACTTATTAGTTATTCTACCTGTCTCACTATAAAACATTAATAAATGATATAAGTATAAAAGATCTGTAAGAATCGTCTTTTAATTCTACTTATTTATTTTTTTTAATCTTGGCCATGTCAAGAGATACGCTCACGTTGGTAAAAAAGAATTGCGCTTTTTCAATATGACGAAAAAAGCGATATGGTGAATTGTGGTAAGTGTGTGGCAATTCAGTCTTTTATTTAAGTCTCCTTTATGTTCTATATCCGGTATAAAATGACTGCGTGTGATCGAATGAAATAAAAATACTTCAGTTATAAAAAGAATAGAGAGGACGATGTGGCTATCTGAAGGAAATCACACCTTCACGCATGTTTAAGCTTTATTGCATATTGTATCATACTGCAGATATTGAAACCTGGTGACCAACTCCCATGAATTTACTGATGTTGAAATAAATTTATGACACATTTTTAGAACCTAGATTTGCAGTATCAGTCTGTAATTGTTAAACAATGTAAAAGTTAGCATGGTTTATGGCAGTTATTCATATTATCAGAGTAATGTCCAGATTTTCTATTAGCGCAGGACACATCTTGCGCAGCAACAAAATTTCGTTCACGTTCTGGCGAAAATTACTCTTTTGTACAGTACAAAACATTAAAAAATATCAACACGATCTGTAAGAAATGATCAATATATATTTGAAATATCGGTGTCATTTCAGGATTTGATATTAGCGCGGGATCGACATCCCGCACAGGCTACGGCGTTTAAAAGAAAAAAGAAAAATAAAAAAAAAAAATGAAAAAACTTGTGTTATTAAATATACTTTGGATATTTTGTATCATTTTAAAGTTTTTTAACACCTATGACAAATGACTCTTAATACCGTCGTCAACAGAAATTTTTAGTCCATAAACTACCGGGGACGTGAGCATCTCATTGAAATTACCGCATAAATACGCTCATTTACTTTAAAAAAAATGTTTTTCTTGTTCTTTACAAATTAAGCACAGTCAATTCACACCTTTACGCGTGCCTGATCACCGTCAGTTTTAAAATTAAACTGTTTTATGTAGGCCTACAAGTCTAACCCTCTAATGATATTCAATTTTACCGGGAGATATCATCCATGTTAAAAGCGCAGACTCCCCATTTACCAAACGCGCAAGACAGTTACCCTGCGCATATAAGAAATATATAAGGTTGCCCAAAGGGTAACAACATGAGTTGATGTCCATCATGTGTCAACAATTTGTAAAAAATCTTCTTTAGAACCACTGGGTAGATTTACATCAAACTTCACAGAATGGTCATGGGGTGGTCCTCTTTCAAAATTACCCAAAGAACTTAATTCCATATAGAACTCACAGAAATGAAAAACTTTGAAAATGATTTCTTGTCAGAAATTTGTTAGCCGGCAGAGCTTTTCATCCTTATATGACAGAGGGCTATATTCGGCCACTTCCCAATGCAAAAATAATGCATTTTTTCCCCAACTGTGGCAGAGAAACATCCCAAAATGCAAGGTAACATTTCCCAAAAATCACATCAAGAAATGGTTTAATTTTGTTTACATTTCAGTATTACCGGAGGAAGCAGTTCTCAGGTATTGATTTTTTGTCTTACTATAGCGCACAGTACTAAGTGTTATGCATTTAAATACCAGTCTAATCTGTTATGTTCCGTGTCCCTGAATTTATATTTTAGTCCGTGCTTCAGGGGAGATAAATTTAATTCGTCTTTCGGTGTTTGCTTCCGGTTGATTATTTTCCGGACAAAGTGTCATATAACAGGAAATATTACTGCAAATCTGTCAAACACGTGGCAGGGTAACTTTGAGGGTACGGGTAATAATACCGAAGAAACGGCCTGTGATTAGATTTGTAAAACTTGAAATCTGAAAAATGCTGTAGTCTAGTCTATTACAGTAAAAATTAAATTTAAGTTGAAAATATTTATTACTGTTCAAATTTATACACTAACACCATCTTTCCATGAATAGCATTTCTTCCCAAACTGGACAGTTATCGCACATAAATTTCTAAATTTTAAAGGCCTTGGTCTCTATCCAATTTGCTGGTGAAAAGCCCTGGCTGGATTTCAAAAATATTTTATGGAAATGATCTCTTGGTGACCCTCTACCAAAATTGACTTGGCCATTCTGTTTCGGTTAAAAGCAAGTAGTTCCTCTACCAAGTTAGTTCAGATTATCCCCCTCGGGTCAAATATGGCCTTGCCATTTGGTCATATGGTTTGCATAGACTTGTTTAGTAAAAACTTTGGCCAACTCTGTATTGAAACAGCTAAAAATATTTCAAATTGTTCAGAATAATGTGCAATTTGTAATAGAAATTTTATATTTAGTTGTTTTTGTTTGCCTGCTTTCTGAAAACTTTGAGTATGAAAACATGTCTTTTTTGTCGGGGTCTCTTTTTATCAATTTACAATGTTTGATTTATCTCAGTGTTGTTATATTTTCTGGTCCTTCGGGATCATTGATTTCAATTCATTTAGATTTGAAGATTGAATACTGCTTAAGCCGGTGTTAGGGGGCGTGTACAGTGTTGCATTTTCCATTACTGCTCATGAACAGACTCAATCAAACCGAGTCTGCAATTTTCACTGTTTGCATTGTTCTCGGTGCTTCCGAGGGATCTACTTTCCAGATTTTATTTGCAGGTTTACTTCTTGAGAGCAGGCAGCTACAAAATGGAAGGTCAGCAAATCCAATATACTTGAAAAGCAAGAAAGAAACACCAGAAAACATAAAAAGACAGAAGAACAAGGGAACTTGAATAAAAAAAACTTTTAAGGATAGGAATTCAGGATTTACTTGGAAACTAAATTTATTTTGAGAACAGCAGTGATTGACTAAGCTCTGTTGCTTTAAGAGATAATGTATTATCACATTGGTTTTGTTATTCTCATAAAACATACTAAAGTTTCATTAATCTTATTCTAGATAACTGTTTTCTGGTTTATTTTGTAAAGGATGTCTACTACATTGTAATTAACATAGTTATATTTAAATTATATTTTCCATGAAATTTTAAAGAGAATGTTCTGTTATACCCCCATGTAGTAAGCTTGTCTGTCTTTCAGTCAGTAGGTTTTCATGGCTTCCGGATGATAACTCATGAAAAGCTTGACCGTTTAGATATTTTTTGGTACATAGGTACAGGTCAAGTTCGACTTTAGGGTCAGTAGGTCAAAGGTCAAGTTAACTTGCAAACGCTTTGGCCTAGGATCATAGCTTTTGTAACACAAGTGTAACATGATAAGATACAGGTTGTTTGAATTTGAGGTCAATAGATCAAAGGTCAAGGTCACGGTGACCTTGAACAGTTGAAACGTTTGCGAATGATAACTTGAGACCTTGAGCCTAGGATGATAAAGTTTGGTACACAGGTGTCACATCATGAAATACAGGTCAAGTTTTACTTTGAGGTCAGTAGGTCAAGGTCACAATAAGGCAAAACAGTGAAATGTTTTTCAGATTATAACTTGAGAATGCTTGAGCCTAGGATCATGAAAATTGTTAGGGAGGTTGATAATGACCAGCAGGTGACCCCTAATGATGTAGAGGTCAGCAGGTTACAGGTCAAGGTCACACTGATCCGGTTCTTTAAAATAATGTACGGAGGGGCACCTGGGGTCTTCCTCCACCATTAAAGCTGGAAAGTCGCCATATGACCTATCCTGTGTCGGTGTGACGTTAAATCCAACAAAATAAATAATGGTTCCTTAAAACGGTTTTTGGACAATAACTTCAGGATGCTTGGGATGGGGAACACAAAATTTAGTACAGGGTTGGTCTTGATCAGTAGATTACCCGTATTGATTTTAAGTTTCAAAGGTCAGGATGACCCGGAACATTTAAACCTTTTCCATACAACAACTTGAGAACACTTGGGCGGAGGATCATGAAACTATGGAGATTGATCTGGACCAGCAGATGATCTGTATTGAATTTGAGGTCATTAGGTCATAGCTCAAGAAAATGCTGCTTTGACATTGGCTTAGTTCTGTGATAAGGCCATATTGTGTGGGGTATAATTCGTCACTCCTGTGACAACTATAGTGTTTAGCTCACCTGAGCACAAAGTGCTCAAGGTGAGTTTTTGTGATCGCCCTGTGTCCGGTGTCCGTTCGTCCGTCCGTCGTCAACAATTAGACTGTTAACACTCTAGAGGTCACAATTTGGACCTAATCTTTATGAAACTTGCTCAGAATGTTACCCTTAATAAAGTCTTGGACGCATTTGATATTGGGTCATCTGGGATCAAAAACTAGGCCACCAGGTCAAATCAAAGGAAAAGCTTGTTAACACTGTAGAGGTCACAATTAAGACTATACCTTCATGAAACTTGGTCAAAATGTTAATCTTGATGATCCATAGATCAAATTTAAATCTGGGTCAAGTGGGTTCGAAAAGCAGGTCACCAGGTTAAATCAAGGGAAAAGCTTGTGAACACTCTAGAGGTCATTATTTTAGCCCAATCTTAATGAAACTTGGTCAGAATGTTACCCTCAATAAAATATTGGAGAAGTTTGATATTGGGTCATCTTGGATTAAAAACTAGGTCACCAGGTCAAATCAAAGGAAAAGCTTGTTAACACAGTAGTGGCCACATTTATGACCATATCTTAATGAAACTTGGTCAGAATGTTAATCTTGATGATCTATAGACCAAGTTTAAATCTGGGTTAGGTGGAATTAAAAACTAGGTCACTAGGTCAAATCAAAGGTAAAGCTTGTTAACACTCTAGAGGCCACATTTATGACTGTATCTTCATGAAACTTTATCAGTATGTTAATCGTGATGATCTTTAAGTCAAGTTTGAATCTGGGTCATGTGTGGTCAAAAACTAGGTCACCGGGTCATATCAAAGGAAAAGCTAGTTAACTCTTTAGAGGTTACATTTATGACCATATCTTAATGTAACTTGGTCAGAATGCTGATCTTGATGATCTTTAGGTCAATATGTCAGGTGAGCGATACAGGGCCTTCATGGCCCTCTTGTTTATATGTTCTTGTTGCAAGAGAAATGGTACATTTTAGAATACAGATTACATTATCTTTGTTTTGACAATACTTATTTCAAAGCCTGATAAAAGCATCCAGTACTGTTATCAAAAGTTGTTATTCACAGTTCAGCTCTATTTCATGTACGGATAAAACAAATTATGTGATCTGTGATTCAATAAATAAAGTGTAATGCAAGTCTTTGTAATGTGCATATAAAAGCAAAATTAGGATTTGTTTTACAAGTAATTTCAGAATTACAATTAACACAAATAGAAAAAGTCAAGCCTGCACAAGAAGGCTAATATCTCCCTAGACTGAGCTCTTAACCTGCCGTGGTGCAAATAGATTGTTAATGTGTGTATGTCTGTTAAGTCTTGTTAACAGTGTGTTGCAATCTAGTAACATTTCAGTTTGTATGATTTTTAGCTCACCTGAGCACAGCGTGAGCTGATGTGATCACCCTAAGTCTGTCATTGTGCTTCTCAACAATATGCCTGTTAACACCCTAGAAGACAGTATTTTAGATGTTAAAGGGATGAACTGAAGTCTGATCGATTCCTGATTGAGGCAGTGCCTTATTTCATATTATGTGGATCTTCCGGATCAGGAAAAACAAATACATTAATGCATATGATTCGAAATCCTCTTACATATTATGATAAATTATACCTGTATGCTAAAAACCTAGAACAATCTAAATATCAGGATTTGATAGACCACTTAAATGAAATTGCAAAAAGAATTAAAGTAGATCCAAATGAAATACTTGAATATTCTAATAATGAAATAACTGATGTTAATGATCTTGAATCAGAAAAAAAAAAAAATAGTAATATTTGACGATTTTATATGTGAAGAAAAAAGTTTAAAAATGAAATAACAAAATATTTTATTCAAGGACGTCACAAAAACTGTTCTGTTATTTATTTAAGTCAGTCTTACTATAAAACACCAAAAGATATCCGAATTAACTGTTCACACTATATCTTGTTTGAAAGTCCAGGTAAAAAGGAAAATGATATGATTTATAATGAGCAAAATATAAATCGTGATTCTTTTGCTAATGCAACAAGACAAAAATATGATTTCTTATACATGTATGTTGAAAAACCAGGGAAGTTTTTAAGAAAAAACTTCAGTTTTTAAGAAAAAACTTTACGGGAATTATATAATAATTATATAATAATTATATAATGGGGGTTGTTATTGATGTAAAACAAACTAATCAACCAGACAGTATAAGTAAAGTTAAATAAGTTAAATTTGATATTGATTTAGTGATTATGCCACTATAAAACAATTCAAAAGCTTAAAAGGACATAGACTCATATCTTCATAAAAATAAGGAACTTGATAACAATGAACAGACCATTAGATATGGGAGGTAATGGAATAATCAACCTAGGAAATCCATACAGCTCATAAAGCTCATAAAATGAACCCTGAGTTATTTCATTATTCAAATCTTTAATAGTATATGGGATTTGTATTATTAATTCCATAAATTATAAATATTTCCTCTGTCCAGTTTGGTGTATATCCTTTTTCAAAATGTCGTTTAAGTTTGCTTAAGCGAACTCGATTACCAATTTTAAATTTCGGTTTACTCTTTGGTAACTTTAAATTGCCGTATAAATATTTTAAAATCTTAATTTCCATTCATGATAATTTCAAGTTGGATTTAGGAATATCAAATTTTCATACATTGCTTGGATTTCAGAAATGTTTTTAAACAAAACTGACCCCAATTTAACTAACTCTGTGGATACAATTTACATTCATTTTGATCTTATTGATAATTCACTTGTTGATGGTAATTTTAGTGAAATTATCTATGCTTTAAGCACTGCAGATTTAACAAGAGTTTATCCATTTACAATAGAGCCAAGCAGAGTCAAACTGAAATTAATAAAAATGTTATAATTTAATTAGACTATATATAACAGATGTCTTTGGTAGAATAATTAATTTTAATGGAGTTGAAACAAGTTTTACACTAATTTTAAAAGAAATATAAATATATATAATGTACAAAAATGTCTATGATAAAAATAAAGGAATATTTTTTTATGTTGATCCTTGGTCAGGCACGTCAGTTCCTTATGAGCTTTACACTCAAAATGTTTCAAGTATCTCTGACACTTTAACAAAATTGTTTTCATCTTCTGTTGCATCTTCAATTGGTAGTGCTGGAAAAAAAAGTCCTGGAAACTCCACGAAAAACTGCGCTTGAAAGTGGTAAAGTGGCTGTTGGTAATTTAATTGCCAAGGAATTACAAAAAAACAAATTCAAATAATGAGGAGGATATTAATATAAGAATAAATAAATTATTGTCAGGTTCAGGAAGACGTAAACTTATTAACAGATTAATTGATAAAAAAATAATAAAATACACTGCGAAAAGACTAAAATACGGGCGTGTACGGGGCTTGTATATTTAAAAGTCCGTATACTAATAAAATACGGATTTCCGTATACTATGAAATACGGAATTCTTAGTATACAATACCCCGTATATCATTGAAATACGGGAAATTCTAAAAAGGGTTATTCTGATCGTATACAACACCGTATATTCCCGTATATGTCTGGTGTACGGGAATACATAAATCCGTATACTACGAAAATACGGGACGTATATTTCCCGTATATGTTTCATAAACAACCCCGTATATTTCCTGTATATTCTGGATATGTATAGTTTGTATATTTCGAAAATACAGGGATTAAATTTCCCGTATATTCTTCGTATACAACTCCGTATATTTCCCGTATATGCCGGAAATACGGGATTTAAATAATTTGTATATTACGAAAATACGGGACGTATATGTCCCGTATATGCTTGGTATACAACTCCGTATTATTCCCGTATATGCCGGAAATACGGGATTTAAATAATTTATATATTTCGAAAATACGAGATGCAATCAATATCTGTAGTGAAAATTATATTCTTCGGCCATTTCAAAAGTCAAACGTTTTGCATGTTTTCGAACTTGTACGTGTATGTAGAATGAATGCCAATATTAAAAGATAGAAATGTTTAATACTAATATGTCATGAACTGAAAAAAAGCATTCACGGACCAAAACAGGTATAACATCAAACATGAATGAATCCATCATTACATCTTGCGCGTTTCCGATTTATTTTAACATTTAATCTAAATAGCCGATTGATAAAAAAAAAGATTAATCAATTCATCCCTATTTATTTGTAGTGAAAAATACATCCGTGGATCATCGCCATTGTAAAAATCAAATGCAAGCATAAATTAACTTTTTTCCTGCACATTACAAACGCTTGTGCATACAATGCAAATATTTGTAGAAAAAAAAGATGAACTAATCCATTTCTGTTTTGTACTGAAAAAAAGTATATAAGACATGTATTGATACTTTACTTACGAAATCAATTCAAATATTTTTACAGACGCATAATAATCGATATGATGTGTCTGCGTCCAAAGATTCGAACAAACGCCCTTCGTTCAATTTAATACAGTATCGTCTGCTACCGACCGAGTAGGTCGTTTTTTGTGTTTTTGTTGGGTTTAACGTTGCGCTGACACACTTATAGGTACTTTAGCGACTTTCCAGTTTTGTTGGTGGAGGAATACCCCAGGTGCCCTAACGTGCATTATTTCATCACGAGCGAGCACCTAACTAATGTCTTCCTCACATGGAGAATTCAACACCCTAAGTGAGGCTCGAACCCACATCGGTGATGGGCAATTGGTTTGAAGTCATCGAACTAAACCACTCGGCCACGGAGACCCACTCCGGGTAGGTCGGACCTTTAAACCAACATGTAGATAACATAGCATTTTGGTTATAAAGAAAGCACATAATTAACCGAAGTCATTCAGTTTAATATAATTCAAAGAGCTATAAAAATGTATTTTATACTTTTTTGTTCAATGTTCACTTTCAGCTGTTACTTAATTATAAATTATTAAGTGAAATATATTTTCATATCCGTTGACTTTTGTTTCGAAGTAATTCCGCAGATGTTCTATGTATAGTACGGTGGCATAGCGAGGACATAGGAAATATTTTATTTTTTCCGGGCGCAGGTGTTAGCTACCACGTGCGTATATGGTAAATTCACACGTGCGCGGGTGATAACTATCACGTGCGCAAGTGACAGCTATCACGTTCGCACGTTATACTATCATGTGCGCATGTGATAGCTAACACGTGCGCTCGTGTTAGCTGATCAATGAAAAAGCGTGAAAGATCTGCAATTTTTCTAAATGGATGTCTTTCATAAGGAAGTGTTATTTAGTAGTTAGCTGTAATTTACGAAGTAAGTGTTTCTTGTTTTTGAAAAAAAGGCTGATATCTCGATTAGTTTCCTTGGTAATTTTTCACGTGCGCACGTGTTAATCAACACATTCGCACGTGGTAGCTAACATGTGCGAATGTGGTGCTAACACATGCGCACGTGATAAATAAAATGTTTCCTATGTCCCCTCTATTCCACCGTAGTATACACTGTTCCAAGACTATTTATTTCTCGTATGTGTAGTGTCCTTTAGTATTGACCTAGCACATATGAATATTTCGTATATTTCCGTAAATTCATTTTCAATGTCCAAACATAGATAGCAATACAAATATTACATATATAATTCTAAGTTGATATTATACTGTCGCATGTGCAGGTAGCTGAGCGGCAAAGCGTTTAGCTGCCAATATCAAGGTAGTGGGTTCGAGTTTTGGCCATACCTTTTCCCCTAAATTTTATTTGCAAACTTACCACTTATTTGTCAAACGCACCGTGATGTTTATGGTCCATTTATTAAAGTTATCATATTCAGCCGTTGTAAAAAAGTCGACTATTAAAAATATTCTAGACAAAAAGACACAATACCTGTCACAAGCGTACTAGAAAATAAATACCTTAAGAGAAAATAATTAAAATTCATAAAAATAAAACAGGTAACGATAACATTACATTACTTTACTTTAAAGAAATGATAACCGTGGTAACGCGAGTTGAAGTCAGACCCACCGTGACAATGATCAACTGTATAAAATACAAATATTGCGTAAACTAACGAAAACGCTCGAAAAATATTGGCAAGGATTAATGAGTGCCTTTCATTAAATCAAATGATATAAACATTTACACTGATTTACCCATCTCCACGAAAATAAACTGTATATATAATTTCTGCGAAACAGTTTTACTGCAACATTAATTGATAATAATAACTGTATGCATATTAACTAAATTTAAGAGAGGCATATTTCAGAGGGAAAGGAAGTCACGGGTAAGTGCTTATTTGATTTAATATGTTTAAGTGTTTAATAAACTGAATGTGACCAATTTTTTCTCGATATGAATTCTTTTTTGTGAAAAACCAGACCATGAATTATATTTCAATTAATCGGAAACACGGGTTGCTTCCTATAAATTATGTCGATTTAAATGATACACTTCAGAAGAAATACTCTTTTATTGCTTTAACGAATTCATAAGCGTCAAAAAAAGTCAGTTTAATAAATTTTGTAATCTTAATATGTAAAAAAGAAATTCAGAATAGCCGTTAAATAGTTCATTCATTCATTCATTCATTTCATTCGATTGATCATTTTTTTCACAACTCCTCATTCAACTATTATTTCATTCATTCTTTCATCCAATAGTCGACAAAAATGTTAGTCACCAAAAGTTGAAGTGCAAGTGTTTGAAATAAAAAAATATATCGTGCAAAAATCATTTGATTAATACCATTGGGGTTAAACGAGATTAAAGTTGCAAGGACAAACACAACTCCTGATAGAAGTTTTATTTCGTAGAAGCTAAGTAACCAAGGCTAGCTTCTTTAAAAATGAATAATGCGGCACGTACATTCATTCATTCGATCAAAACTGGAATCTCGGAAAAGCATTCATGAAGTTAATAATCACACTGGCCATAGCTTTCGCAGAAGTGGTAGTTCCAATGCAGCGGCGGTGGAGGATTCGTCGCAGAAGCGGTGGAGAAATATGGCCGACTGACTATATTTACGCTCTCATCGGTACATTTTCTAACGAGTGTTTCACGTTTGACTGAAAACAACCAGTGAGACAGGAGCCCACATGTGTATTCTTCCAGCCACAAGCACTTGTTCAGTGCAATTCTTTGTCATTAATGTAAACACTTCTGTACAGTTTGACGAAGGACTGCCGTTTTTGTAGAATTTCTATCAGAAATGGTAAAATCATGTACAAAACGACCCCTGACCACGTTTGCACAAAATGTAAGTCTGACATTGTCAAGCAAAAACTTTTTCTCCGTAATCGGAGATTTTTCATTGCAAGCATACAAAATAATCAACCAAAAATCACCCCCAACGCAGTGTACGGTGGATACAGTTGCAACGCATTACGGTGGATCTTGTTTCTTTAATGTTCGCTATTGGCTTTAAATGAATTGTAGATATCAAAAACCAAGGCTTTTTAAGCGTGCAGAATGTTGTAAGTAAGCTTTTGATTGGCTAGCGGAAGGGTCGTCAGAACGAGGTTATCAAAAGCTCGTGTTCAGATCCTAAGCGTAGCGTAATAGGATATGTATTGTGCTATTTTTTAACCTGTCAAATGTGCATACATTACACGCTCTGTGCATTCGATATTATAATATTTGGCCCAACTTCGGTGCTATCCGTATGTTTTACGGAAAGAAATTTTGGTTAGGTATCCACATTTCATCATTAGTATTGTAAGTGAAACACGTACTCGTCGTTCGTATCTGTGGCTCAGTGGTTACCGCACATGACTCTGATGCTGGAGATAGCTGGTTCGAGCCCATTAGGGGGAAAACATTTTTATTTTTCATTTTTAATTATTTATATGATTTATAAGACTCCGATGACAGCAGTACCGACACCGCGAGCGGAACTGAATGATGAATTTAGCTTGTTGTAATTTATATGCATGAAATTTGTAATGTAGTAAAATGAACGGTGAATAAAAATAACATAAACATATATAAAAAATGAGAAATTAAAAAACGAGATAAAAATATTTAAAAAATACTTGTGAAAATACAATGAAGGAAACATTGCATAAAAATGTACATGTACTAAGTGTTTCTTGAAAATTGTTAAGGAAAAAAAAACGAAAAAAAAAAACAACACTCTGAACGGTTTCGATCTTAAAATCTCCAGGTTTCAAGCTATTGACGATGACCACTGACCTATCGTGACTTCCCAACCTCCGTATACACGCTTTAAATATAAACCATTTTAATTGCTGGTTACCTTCCGTATACTATACGGAATGTACCGAATATGAACCGAAGATTAAAATATTCTGTGCACCTCCCATGTAATCAATATGCATTTGACAGTTCAATGAAATAGTACAATACTTTAGACAGATTGCAAGAGGTACTACCCCTGAAAGGGGCAAATTTTCTATTCTGGCCCCCTCAGGCATATAAGGTTTCATTTATGCTTGGATTTGATACAAACTTGCATATGTGTGCCCAATCACATGATCGCGCTAAGTCAGTTAAATCTGAGCCCGAAAGTGAAAGTGGAAACGTAAACAAAAATTATAAATCAGGGCGTAAGTTTATTATTCAATATATTGTGTTAATATCATGTACATCGTTCGAAACCTATTTGAAAGTGCTAGCCCCGGTACTACAATTGTCCCGCCAAAACTTTCTCGTTTTAACGCTATTCCTGTTAACCACTTTCGACAGTATGCGCTCAATGTGCAAGTCAAATGAACAGGAATAGCATTAAAACGAAAAGCTTTTGGTGGGGAACCCGCGGGGAAAGCACTTTCAAATAGGTTTCGAATCATATGCACGATATAAACACAATATATATATTAAAAAAATACGCCCTGATTTTCAATTTTTATTTACCTTTCTACTTTCACTTTCGAGCTCAAAATGACGTAGCGCGATCACGTGATTAGACACACTGTGCATGGAATTTTTATCTTAATAATCTCTAGGTCAAGTTCGAAAACTTTGTCATGTGGGGTCAAAAACTAGGTCACCAGGTCAAATCAAAAGAAAAGCCTGTTAACGCCATACGCCACATTCATGGCCTTATATTTAGTAATGTTTATCTTGATGATTGAAAGATAAACGGAGAAACAGAGTACAAATCACTAACAAGCAGAAAGAAATGTTACAAAAAATGAAAGACAAAAATTTCATTTTCCTCTGAAAACTGTCACAGCGCCAATCAAACATATTAAGAGACCTTTAACTCCTTGTTCTTGTGCCAAGAGGACGACAAGGAATCAACTCATTTCAGTTATTCTTATTATAACAACTGAAGAGAAACTACAGCTGGGAATATACTTAAATATGCTAAAACATGATTAAATTATTTTTTTAAAAAAATGACAAATGGTTGCAGCATGTGCAGTGTGTTGGAAAATACTCCCCCGCCCCAACCCCATTGCGAACCTGACTTCGATATTATATGGCCAAAACAAACAAAGGGACAGCAGAAACCCTGTCAGTTTGTATATTAGATAAGTTGGTCTGTTCTATGATGTAAAAGTCGCATGTGGTAAGCATTTAATCAAACAATCGATATTGCCAGTTGATATTTTATATATAATAAGGAAAATGAAGAAAACCTTCATGCTTTAATATCAATAATCATAATTGGGGTGTATTTAGCACGAAAGAACATGGCGTTATTATCTGGCAGTTGATTTAGTAAAATACTTATGGTTTAAAATAAAGCTTTTCGTGTGTGCATTCAACAGAACGGAAGTGCAAATCAATAGCGTATTATTACTAAACATTAATTATCTGTTGCTGTCTGATGTCAAAGTGATTTCATGGACCTACCCATATCAAAATCCCAGGAAAATGCTGTTTACTTAAGTTAAAAGTCTATAACAAACATTAAAGAAACAAGATCCTCCGTAATGCGTTGCAATTGTACCCACCGCACACTGCGTTGAAATCATTTTTGGTCGATTTTTTCATATGCTTGTAATGAAAATTCACCTATTACAAAGAAATAGTTTTTGCTTGACAGGGCCGTACTTACGATTTGCTGCAAATGTGCTCAGGGTCGTTTTGTACAAGATTTTACCATTTTTAATGGGAATTCAACAAAAACGGCAGTCCCTCATCAAACTGTACAGAAGTGTTTACATTAATGACAAAGAATTACACTGAACACGTGTTTTTGGTTGGAAGAATACACATGTGGGCTCCTGTCTCACTGGTTGTTTTCAGTCAAACGTGAAAAGGTCATTAGAAAACGTACCGATGACAGCATAAATGTAGTCAGTCGGCCATATTTCTCCACCGCTTCTGCGACGAATCCTCCACCGCCGCTGCGTTGGAACCACCGCTTCTGCGAAAGCTATGGCCAGTGTGATAATTACAATATTTTATCTTTAGAAAATGGGTACCGGTAATCTAACTGACAAAATAACGCTTTTTTCTAGACTAAAATGTAAGCGGTTGTGATGCGTATTATTTTTTCAAAGTATTATATCAAAAAAATGTTGGTTATAATAAAAATTCATATTATGTAGAATTTGATCATTAAGCTGAAAGTGTTAAGAATTTTATTTTCAAATACGGAAAAATACATATATACTATATCTTTTGCATTACCAACTTTTAGTAACATCTTTAAAACCGATAAAGCGGGACAGCTTTACCTATCATAAAAGTCAATAGAACAAATAATCCAATTCGTCGATTTCCGTACTAAGTGTTGTTACTGTAGTAACACGGGGGTGGGGGTGGGGGTGGGGGTGGGGTGAATCGATAACTATTAGCTTTGGTCATTATGATTTTATCTGATGCATTTACAGGCGGACGGTTTACTAAACGATGAACTTGAATGAAGTTTAAATTAATATTAAAGTGAAATGAGGAACAAGTCGAATATGTATATAATACTTTCTTTATTGTCAAATAAAAGTAATATTTAGTAATATGAATATTGTATCTAACATATTTAAAAAGCGTTACATATTATACATCTAACACAAACATTTACTTTCAGGACCATACATGTACAAAAAATAAGTAATTGCTCAGCTTTGTCTGTTATTTTAAATATGCGCCACCGATCGACTTTCAACGGACCATTATGAAATTTTCACAAATTAAAGTTGACGATATTTCCGATTGACTGGTATTTTTTCAGTTCTCTGTTTTTCTCCATTTTGCAGCTGTAAAATCTTCAAATATGACCACAAACGTCTTTTTATTCAGCAGGGCGCAAAATGATGTACTTAACAGGTTTTCTAAGTAGCGTTTCTATATACAACAAAAATACGGCAAAAATTGGTTGTGTTAAAATCATCTGCCCAATGATATATAATTTGTCAAGTTTAATTATACAAACGAGGCAAACGATTAATTGGAGGCAAACGATTTTGAACGCAAAACACGTAAAACTGACGTCGAGTTTCACCCAAAATTTCGCGTAAAGACGCCTGTACGTATTTATTGAAACTGTCCGATAGTTTTTGAACAATTTTGAAAAAGCGTACATAATTTCATTCACTATCGATTCCAAAAATAAAAAAAGAGAAAAATGGGGCGGGGGTCACCGTTTGTGATTTCGATCTATTTACCATTGTGCTTCCCCTACCCCAGTAAAAATAATGATACCTTGAGTTTTGTTCTTGAGATCTGGGCCATGATCTTTACTGTTCGATATTCACTCAGTATATGCAACTCTATGTCCATTACGATAACTTATTACTGTTAATTCTAAGGCTGGGTAATAGTTTGTACTGATTCCTCCGTCTGTCATAAGATTTATGACATGAGTTGAAAATCATAAAAACTAAATCCCCGAGAGAAAGAAAAAAGACGATATAAAGACAGAAGAAGGAAAGTGATATGTATATATTACAACGCAAAAACCATAAAACCATAAAAGTACCTATCACTTGTAGTAAGTGGGGTAACATATTTTTATGACCCAGCTTGAAACAACATTGACCGGATATTTCTTATCCCCAGGCAATATTGTAATACACAATGAAATTTAAAGGGTGATTAAACATTTGACACAATTAAATTATTTTATTTTTAATGTAACTAAATGCAATCTTGGGGCTAAAATAAATTTGAAAAATAACGCAATTTTTAAACGAATACATAAAAAAGCACTGGTCTCCAGATCGTCCGTCAAGAACAAATATTTTTTTAGATATAATGGAAATTAATAGTGCATATGCTACGTATACTGACAGACTATAATGTTGCGGAAGCACATGAGAATTAGATGTTTTAACTAATTTTTACGACGAAATTTGTATATTTAACGCGCAAACTTCTTTATTGCCGCGGCCTTCGGGGTTCAATTCCCGGCGCGACCATCTTTTTTTCTATATATGACATTATTAAATAGTTTATAAAAACGAAAATTCCTATTGTAAGTTTCATAATGTGACAACTTCAGCTTGAAAGATATCCTTGATGAACTGATAATTCTGCCTTTTAATCGAACCTCCTTTCAATATTTTATTCCGTATTCATAAATAACAGATGTCATTTGTAGAATTTTATCGTCAAGTATATCCTGTGCATTTAAGGAATATTAATTAAGGAATATTAAAGCCGGTTTGCCTAGGGTCTATATATTTCGAAAACAAAACTGTGAGAACAATAAACATCTCGCGGGAAGGTCTATCTTTGCATGTTTCCGTTACTCTAGCCAGGCCTGTTCACGTGCACGAATAGACATGCACCCGTGCAAAACCAATCATTCTGAAAACAAAGTGGTCATTTGTTAGGAATGAAATCGAATATGTCTGTAAATTCAATCTTCAAACATTCAATCAAACTAGTACCATTTCTTTCATTTTACCACAAATAAGACATATATACACTGTTATATAATTATTATCGAATATTCGGCAACTCTAATACGAAATAATGTAAAATATATTGATACTCTGATATTATTTATTATATTTCCGTTAGGTTAATCTATGAGATTTGTATAATTTTAAATCCAGATTTACAGTTAGTTTTCTATTTCCATACTTTAATACAGGACTACTGAATTAAAAACCGAGATGCATTATATTTATTTTAACATGAAGAGATGAGACGTTTATGATGAATATTTTACTTGTCTAAGAATATTATACTGACCGCGAGATTGGAAATTCTGGAAACTCTTCAGATTGTTTAACCAAAAAATTAAAACGTTTAGTGGTAAATATATCGTTCAGAACTTGTTCAGTCACAAAGTTTAAAGAGATGTTTGAAATTAAATTTTAAAAAAGCTTAACAACGCGACTGTTATGTCACTCTCATATATTTTATCAAAACTGTACAAAAGAATTATTGTGCATTTTGAATAAGTTCTAACACGGAGGATTGCGTAATGGCGGACACGTTATAGAACACTAATTTAGCATAGTTTACGTTAAGGGGACGCATACTTTGAAATTAGAAAAAAGTGGGTGGGGTATTATAAAATTTACCTGCAAAAAAGTACAAGGTTTTGGTAAATGAAATGAATACTGTTTCAACTGTTATAAGTACACAAAGGATTGCTCACTAAAATAAAAATGAGAAAAACTGAAACAAGAAAGTTATTGTTGAATTACATAAGACTTCTTGTGTACATTCAAAGTCAACAATTAAGACTTTTTGGTGCGAAAATAATAGTGCTTCACTTTGTCCAAACATTTATCAATGTCCTACAGATTCTAATTTAAAGAAAGAATGTGAAATAAGTTCACTGTCTTGCTTTTCATTTCGCATATGTGAGCTAAAACACATTATTTAGTTTGTTTACAAAGTAGTGCATAAGAAAAGATACGGTGGTCAAGGAATGCCACATTACAAAACTAAAAGAGTATATTCCCCTTAATACATTAAACATTTATCGTTACAGAAGTCTAGTGGCTTACAATAAAGGCCTAGAAATGTTGCCATTATTAATTTTTAACTTGGTATTCATGAAGTACAATGCACTTAAATATCAAAACACATTCAACAAACTTTTGAATTGTATTGTCTTAAAAATCCCAAAAATAAGGTAAAAAATTTGGTTGAGAGGTCCAATCAATGTGTATATGTGCAAAAGCAACATTCTAATCTTGTTCACAAAAGTTACTAATAAACAGCAGGAATGTCAATGATCAAAACTGGACGAATATACAGTTATCCTCACTTTAATGTCATTTATAATTTGTCCTTGAATTCTCCACCATACTTTTCATAATTCTGTTTGCACGAGTTGCACGAGAATGCTGTCATTCACGTAAAAAAACGGGGTCAAATAAGTTGTAAATGCAATATCATCTAAACGTAATTAATGGATTATGCAGTTCAAGATAAACTTTATATCATAACGTAACGAACATGTATAATGTTGTAACAACAACTTTACTTACACTGATTTAAGTAGCAGTCGGTTTATAAGTGACTTTATTGATTCATTTTGTGTTTTGTTATTGTTGTCAAAAAGTATAACGGAAGTGCCTCACAACTGAAGCGGAAACCAGTTTGATGCGCAAAGTAGTCCGCTGTAAGTAATATTATTTGACAAATGTCCACAGAAATTAATAATTTTCTAATATTAAAGACGAATATCTAAATAGGATTCATTATTTGATAAGAAATTATAATCATCGACATGTTTTTTTGAAAAATCATACACGTGCTGACACCTAAGTTGTCTCCCGTTGTTTATTAGAGTTACCTTTCGTCCGGCGCAGTAATACATTTGCAGTGAATCGCCGAGAAGTCGTGGGAAAATTAAAAACCATGTAAACAAACTAAAATTAACCACCTTTTCAAGATGAATTTCAAGTGATCGACATTATGCATTTAACCCGCCTGACCTGTGTAGCATCTTAGATATCTGTTCTAAGGTATTCATTGTGTAGAATGTCATGTTATGCCCTTGCAATGCTAATCCCACTCTGATTTTTTTGTTTACATTTTTTATCAATGACAAATATGGCGTCCATCCCGAGATGAACAGACGTGGCGTTAAATTTTTACATGTTTAAGCAAACCTGGTGTGTTAGAAAGAAAATCTCATCCCTTCAACATTATTTGGAACACTGTTATTGTAAAAAAACCTGTTTTTTCCTTATACAAAAGCTTAATATTTTGTGTTGAATGTACTTTCACAAAGACCTCTGTTTTCCTATTACATTCATAGTACCACATCCTTATCTACAAAATACTGAATATTACAGGTGTCCATCAGTATTATATCAGTTTAGGAATATGTTTTTTATTTTCCCACCGTCGATTTCTTGAATATGCACCCCTTCCGCATTGCTATATGAACTGTGAATGTAGCAATATGCGTCCCCTTAACGCTAGCGTTCGTTTAAATTATACTGTGGATGTAGTTTTGACATTTTGGTAGAAATAAAATGGGGAAGTTTTATTTAGATCCCATTAACGCACTTTATGTGCTTTAGAAGTTTTGTGACAGGTAAAATCTGTCTTGAAAAAGTATCTCCCTTACTTATGTCGTTACTGTATGTCAGTGTGAAGACAATACTTCAGAATGAGGTGAGGATTGGCCGGACAACGTGTGACGGCACTATGAACACAATGCATTTTATATTAAATATAATTTAGGAAAAAGATTTTAATGTAATACAACCATAAAATGCAAATAAAACACTGTAGATAACTTGTATTAAATATCAACAGGCACATTTAATGTTATCTAATTTCTTTTCGCGACGAAATGAGTATGGTGCGTTCTGACACTTCAGTGATGTCGTCATCACTGCCCACATGTCATTTTATTCATCATAATTTTCACATCTTTAATAGATATAATTATCAGTATCTATGAATTGCAAGAGTCCATTTTTATAAGTTTTAATGCGTGCGTTTTTTATTCCAGGTTGACACAAGGGTTGTTTTAGTTAACTCCAACTGGAATCAGAAAACGGGACGACTATTTATTTTCACGATAGAGAATATGCTATGTGAGAAGTTTCTACTAGTTTGATCAACAGATGCAGACAGACAACCCGGATGAGCCATTCGTTCTCAATGACATTCGTAACAACAGATAAAAGCTTATACTTATTGAGATCAGGAAACTGAATATTTCCATGGGGTGCATCATTTGTAACCTGCTTACATATCGAGTTCCAGCACAGAACCAACATGTGTCTTTTTAAAGCGCTCGTTTTGAATACATCTTCGGACATTAGAAGGGGTGTACTGCTCTTCTTAGCAAATGGCAAATCGAAAAGCCAATAGCGGTAATCAACATTCATGGGAATAACGAAAACATGTACAGACAGTAGTAAAAGAAGTGATACTCAACTGATTTGTTGAGTCAACGGCGCAGAATAAAATGTGCGAATTGCTAGTTTTTTAATTAGAAATGAACATAAGAAATGCTTGATTTTATTGATTACTCACATTTTCTGCTTATTTCATTTGGACAAGAAATGAAAATGATTCATAATCGTTTAAAAACTGTTTTTAAAAGTATTTAAGTTAAATAAAATGTTAATTTAATCTGACATGTCTCCAATTAATAACAATATGACATTTTTTCTCATACCCTGTCTTTGTCTTGCTTTTTCTTACATACCGTATTCTGCTGTAGGTATGATTGACCTTCATTTTATGTCATCTTTCAGTGTGTACCCATATACGAAATCAGTTAACATAAAAGAAAAATACGGGATTCGTATACTACACATAGTGTACACGGGAAAAGTCTGGTAAACGTATCTTTTAGAAATACTGGTCCGTGAATTCCCCGAATACGAAAAACAAATTCAGTCTGAATGTGACACAAATACGGGATCTGTATACTACACATATCTTGCATTAACGGTAAAAAACTAAAAAACCTGGCCCATATACGGGATCCGTATATTTCGTATACCATGCATATACGGGACTAGTCCGTAGCCCGTATATCAAAAAATACAGTTTCGTATATTCCCCGTATATGACAAAAGTACGGGATCCGTATACTAAGTATATCATGCGTATACGGAAAAAATCCGAAGCCCGTATATTAGAAAATACAGGTCCGTATATGCCCCGTATATTAGATGCAATCACAGTCCGTGTATGACAAAAATACGGATTCCGTATACTCCGTATATCCGGAATATACAGGTTCGTATACGTGTTCCGTATATTCTAAAATACGGAAAGTATACGGGAAAAAAATCTCAAGACCCTTCGAATACATGAAAATGAAACTTATGTTAATGCAGGACATGAATAAACACCATTTCTATGGAATTTTTTTTTTTAAAGTTCGTATATTTCATATATACGGGAAATATAGATTTATGTATATTCGGCGTATACGGGATCCCATATATGCATGACAAATATACGGACTTCCCGTATACTAGATGTTCCGAATACGGGATCGTATATTAGGTCCGTATATTTGTAATATACATCCCGTATACTCCCGTATTTTCGAAATATACGGGACCGTATACTCCCGTATATTGACCCCTTTTTCGCAGTGATATATAATATACATGTTTAGAACAAACAGTATTGTGAAAGATACGAACTAACTCCTATTCAATTAGATACACCTTTAATATCCGTTTTGGGAAATAATGTTAAACAACAAAAAAGTGGATATCATTTTACAATTAATGATAGAATTTCATATTTTGATTGGTTTAATGGTTAATTTGAAGTAAGTTTTAAAGTTAATAAACTTGCTAATGGTAATAATTATGGTGATGGAGATCAAATTGCGTTAATTGATACTGCAGCTTCAATAATTGATCAGCTAATACTTAAACAAAATGGAAAAATTGTCTATGATTGTAATAATTTACACAAGGTAATAAATGTAAAAAATTTAGTTGAACTATCTAAGGATTATGCAGAATCAACTGGAACACATGGATTTATTTACCGCTAGTGCTGAGAGTAGGGATGACCAAGCCGGATTTAATAAAGGTTTTGCTGCTAGAAAGGAAATAATCCAGGATGGTAATGAGGTAAATGCAAAAATTCCGTTAAATAATTATTTAATAATTGTTTAGAACAAAACGTGTTACCCTCAAGCCCAATTCAAATAACACTACAATTAACAAATGATGATGAATTAATTTACAGAGCTAATGCTGCTGATGCAAGTAGGGTTATTGTAACTAAATTAATTTTGTGGGTTCCACGTTAAATTATTTTATGATTACGGACTTAATTTAATTTTTGAAAAATATACGAAAACAGGGTGGAAATATCTCCGAGGAATGATAACATAGTCAACAGATACACAACAAACTGATATAACTTTTAGAATATTATCCGTTGTAAAAAAAACAACAACATGTGTTTGTTTATTTACAACGACCTGATAAAAGTAATTCACAAGAACATAATCGACATTATCAGATACATTTAAAGTTAATGCAGCAAATAATAATTGCAGGCTGGAATCTTGTCGTCTTTAAGTTGGTAATGGTGTTTTTCATCCCGAAACGGAATATACATGATTATCAAGAATTTATGATGATGTTCTTAATTATTCGCATAAACAAATTATTAAAACTACTGGAAGTCTCTTAAATACGTCAAATTTTCAAAGTTTTTTTGGATTTGTTCATTTTAACTTAGAATTTAAAAAGGAAGGAATTGCAGAATATCCTAAGCATATTACATTAACAGCTAAATTGTGTTTGTTTGTTTGTGTTGGGTTTAACGCCGTTTTTCAACAGTATTTCAGTCATGTAATGGCGGGCAGTTAACCTAACCAGTGTTCCTGGATTCTGTACCAGTACAAATTTGTTCTCCGCAAGTAACTGCCAACTTCCCCACATGAATTATCAGAGGTGGAGGACTAATGATTGCAGACACAATGTCGTTTATCAAATAGTCATGGAGAACATACGGGCGGAACAAACAGCTAAATTAAATGTTCGGCCAGCAGCTAATATCAGTGTTTACGCAATTGTATTGTATAAAGAAACAGTTGAAATAAATACTATTGGAAATGAACTTGTTATTGTTTAAATAAAATATACATAAAATATATAATGGCATCAAATTATATTGAATATAAAGTAAATTTAACAGATGGACAGAAAAAAGAATTGGCAACAGCTTATATAATAAAATCCCATATACTTTTAGATTAAAAATTAAAAACTTTAGGGGTGTATTTAGTAGAAATAATCTACCGAAAACAAATAGAAATAATTTACCAAAACCTAAAAGACCAAAGGTTGAATGTGGAATAATCAATTTGGACGACTCTGTCGGATCGGGAACACACTGGGTATGTGATGTAAATAAAATTATTGTTTATTTTTCATTAAAATATTACAAGATGGTATAAACATTTATGATTTATTGTATAAAATATGAAAATTAACAATGTAAAACAAAATGAACAAACAATTATAAATTATTGCAATAAAAAAGGTTAAAACCTATTGTAAATTGTTTTTCAGTATGAGTTTAAAGACTAATAATGTAGTAACTAACTGAAAATAAAACCGATACCTTTGCACTTTATCAATTAAAATAACCTGCCAAAGTTTTGCCAAAGTGGCAGACACTGACACATTGCTGCCTGCGTGGCAGGAATTTGACAGAAATTTAATATAAGTGTTTTATCAAATTTAAATACATTAAATAACCCTACCGAAGTTTTGCCAAAGTTTTGTCTTTGTGGCAGAAGTTCGACAAAAGTGTTTAATTTGTCAAATTAGAGGATTTCACAGTACTTTGTAAAAACCTGTGTTTTTTTTTTTTTTTTTTTTTTTTAGTTTGCCAGCATTGGTCAGTTTACGTCAAGGGTTAGGGTTAAAATGAGGAAAAAGTGTGCCAGAACCATCATTTTTTATACTTCTTTTGTCAGCTACTCTAAGACATAGCCACTTAGCTATTGGACCCATTTAATTGTTCAAGATACTAACGGCGTAAGCACTTCCCTGGGCCATATAACTCGTATCCTAACACGATGTGTAGGTTAGTCGCTTTCAAGAACATAAAACATCACTATATTAGTAATGTAAGAATTTTTTTATAACTTAAAACGGTAACACCGAAGGTTATTACCCTTTTACTAATGACACCTTTTTCACTTCTACTTCTAATACGCATTCATTGGTATTATTTTCAATGCATTTTTAGTGTCTTCTATTTGGGTTGGCACTAGGACAATAGTAAAGCAATTATGTACATTCCTCAGCAACCCAATGATTTTCAGTTTAGATAGTAATAATTTTATCACAACAAACCCCGGCTTTGTCTTTCTGTATATCAACCACTCCAACGCATTTATTTAGTTATTCAAGTTTACATTTCACCTTTAGAAATACGTATAAATCTTCCGTTTCACACGTGTAACAAAATTGAATAAACGTCAGATTACGCATTTGTTTCTTGCTAAAAACACAAATTACAGGGGCTGCCCTAGTTACAGGCTCTTGTAAAATATGAACAAAAATAACTCGGTTAAACACATGTTAACATACATGTCCTTGTTATTTTGTAAAAACATCAATCTACAATATAAACTTTAAATTAGAGATATCGGTTGCTCGTTTGAATAGTATATTCCTTTCATTAATAAAATGATATTCAAAATAAAATAGAAGTAATAACATAACAGACGAAATTACCATTATTTTTGTGCGTTATTGTCAATGCTTGTTTTGATATCTGAATTTTTTTACATGTATTCCTAGAAAATCCGACAGTTCTCTTTCTGGATAGAAATTATCTTACTTGATCTCTTATTTAAGTTATTGTCTTGAATATTTTGAGATATCTCCTTAAACAGGTACATACGTCCATAATCTGGTGTACAACTCGTCATTTGGACAGACTAGAAATGTCTATTACAGCGATACAGCTTTTCTGACATCAAATGGTAAAACCGTTTTACTTATCACGTAACTGAACAGGAAAACCCCTTTTAAGTTCATTAATTGATTTATTCCGGATAATGAATTAAACAGTACTACGTTTAAACCATTGCATCATATGTACTACACCACAGGAATATGAGTTATTGGCATAATGGTGCATAGAAGTGAATGCATCTGCGTTGTTTCTAATCAGGTTCTTACAATATTAGATAAGGACAGAGCGAAGTAACGAACAGTCGTTGAACAGCAACTACAGCTTTGTTCTTTTAACTTCAGAATGTTTCATCTGATTTGGTAAACTTTGCAAGATTCTTTTGAAAACATTGCTATGTTTTCAGATCAGATCTAAACGCTTGGATTTTAAGTCAAATGGTCATAGTTTCGCTATTTGACTCAAACGGAAGTGTACAAAGATGATATGATGTTTAAAAATTATGTTAACTGTGTTCGCAATAAAACAAGGTTTATAGAGCTACAACATAAAAGGTAGCATGATATTTCAAAGTCAAATGTAAAACAGAATGAAGAAAATGTTATTCCTAGAAGCAAACGCTATATACATGTACTTACGATTTGTATCCGTAGGTTTTCCATGTACGACAACTCTGCTGATATTATATTCCTCTTGAAGGTCCACACGCCACCAGGTTCCTGTAAAACTGTCAGACTTTGTTGCACTATAGTGTTGCCAAGTTGGCGGGTCTCCACAGGATTTGTCACCATCAACGGCATGACTCGCTGACCATTGATGTGTACCTTCGCTGTAGGTTGAAACCTGTGTCGCTGGTTTATTGAGAGCTATATTGCCTGTCAAAATCCGTATTATAGTTATTCATAATGAAACAAGGTCTCCGTTATGTTCGAGAATTAGCAAGAAATGGTTTGAAGAACAAACCTCATGAACTATATAAATTATATCATACGGGCTTCTTTGCAGCTTACTCGTACCGATCACTTTCGTGGTATGATTTTACTTTATATCTGTCCTACACGGCTTTTACACAACAGTTTCAAACAAAAACGTTATGATAAAGTAGTAATTAAACAATAGCTATTTGTTCTTAAATACTATACGTATAGATTTTTTTTTTCTTTAACATCGCATTTTATTGTCGTCCTCTACTTACCTGTGTCATATGCAGATATCTTGTGAAATTGCAGAAGCAATAGTGAAGCAATATATGTTAACATCTCAATCCTCATATATTATAACTAGCAATGATGGTGATATCTGAAAATAACAATATTTTGAGATAGATTGAAAATCAATACAAATGAAAAATTAAAACCACAAGGAAAAAAGTTCAACGGGAAAAGCCACGCTTAAAGAACGCAACCACTCATGCAACACAAGAAATGGAAATAGGGGCATAAGCAAATGTATACACGGACGCAACGGCTGGACATAAGTACACACGGACACAAATGAGTGGGTGGGTGAGTGAGTTGGGTTTTACGGAGACTCGACACAAATAGGTCATATATCGCCAAGAAGAAGTTATATTGAAAACGTTAATAGTAAAGCATCTATGCAAAAATGTATATACATATATAGTGTTAGAATATCAGTTGCAAGCATAATAATATTGCAAAAGATGTGAATAAAAGTATGAAATGTTCAGATTTTTTGTAAGTCCCTATCTGCTTTAAAAAGATAAAAAATATTTCCGACTGAAACTTTACAAATAACTCTCTCAATGATTGAACGTTATAGTATGTACTGCGCTGTTAGCAAAGTCCACATAGTCGATTAAAATATGTTTAATAGTTAGCGGTGTTTGACATGATACAGATTCAGGTTGATCTTCTTTATTCAAAATATAAGAATAAGTCAAACGAGTATGACCTATTCAACAACTTTCTTCCTGCGAACAGATCTGTTCCCCTGTTTGACATTCCCCTAGCGTAGGTTTAATCTCAATCTTAATCTGAAGTTTATTGAACGAAACATTGTTCCATGACAATTGCCATTTAGATAAAATGTATTTGTTGATACCTGGCCTAAAATCAGTATATGGTAATTTCAAATTAGATTGTGATAATTCGTCATAAAAGATAATAAAATTTTCTTCGCTATATTTTGATATAAACTTTAGGGCAAAATCAATAGCTTTTGCCTCGGCTGAAAATATTGTTGCGTTATCTGGAAAACGTAATTTTACAGATGGAGGTGGCTGACAGCAGCACGCCCAACCTTTAATAATCATGTTTTGTTTATTTTTTTTAATTTGTTTTTAATAGAAAATGTTCTCAGTAAATAGAAAGAAAAGTTGTTTGCGTTGTCATTACAGTTTTTACAGTTTGAAGTGATTGAAATGTCCGAGAGATTGAACATTATTTGCAATATGATCATAATGCTTTCATTATGTATAAGTATTGCATGCAATAATATTCGGTTATTTAACATTGTTCTGTACAATACGGAGTGTACCCAACTGAGAAAATCATATAGGACGAGCCGCTAGTCGAGTTCAATATGGTTTTACCAGCTTAGTACGAGTACAAATATATCTCGTATTTTACAGTTCAATATTAAATATTATTTTTAATTCTATATCTATTTATTTTAGTTTAATTTATTCACTGAACATTGTATTTTTGCCTTCCTGATTTTAAGACGCAAAACCAAACTCTGTACAAAGAAGGTCTACTTCACCCGATTTACATTCGGAACATTTTCACGCGTTTCGGGCTTTATCATATGTTTAACATGGGACTTTTTGAATCGGCCAAATACGGAAGAAATACAGGTGGATTTTTGTACGCACGTGCGTCCAATAAGGTAATATATTGTACGGTCACGTGTTGCAAATGAACGTTCACGATTGGATAGATAAAATAGATATAGAATAAAAGGAAGTAGTTCATTGCTCATGTCCATGCCCGTGTTTTACTTTCGTTTTCTGTCAGTTTTCCAAAATATATCAAAAATGGGCGCACATGGCTTGTTTATAATGCGTATATCAAATTTAAGCGCATAGTTTTGGCTTAAGTGTAAGCGCATATCAAAAATAGGCGCATAAAAGTGCCACTAAGATTATAATAAGCGTATACCTGATTTTACAGTATGTGATAAAAACATTAATAGACAGCTGGATTTATTATAAATAGCATCATTATTGACAAATCAAATGTGCCGAATGCCTGTACTTTCACATTATTAGAATGAATGGTCATTTAAATCTTATACTACAATCTGTTCGAGGAAATATGTATTCAGTTCTCCCAAATTATACATTTGAACAAAGAATGCAAGGCTGCATTTACATTTTAAGAAACATTCGCCGGTATACCGGCTGTTCTCTATATAACTTTATACCTGTCAATAAACTCTTCTGGTCTAAATATAAACCAGAGTGTGCTGCAGTGGATAGAAAATACACGTCTGTTGGATATTTCTTTGTCTTGTTTTATTTTTAATATGTTTCTTGAATGCAACTGGTGCTTATATATGTAACACAATGCTCAAAACCACGGTGGCGAAAAGTCAAATCAACGAAACAACAATACATGTACCTCGATGTTGAAAAGTCGAATCTACGATGATGGAAAGTCGAAACCACAATGTTGAAATGTCAAAAAAACGTTTGTGAACAACGATGATGAAAAATTAACTACGATATCGAAAAGTCGAAACAACAACGGTGAAAAATCGAAGGTACGATGGTAAAAAGTCGAAAGCACGATGTTGAAAAGTCGTAACAACGAAACCACGATGGTGAAAAGTCGAAACAACGATCACGAAATCACGAAATGATATCGAGTTTCATTGTTTCGTAGTTTCGAGTTTTCACCATCGTTGTTTCGATTCATCATCGTAGTATCGTGCTTTTTGGTGTAATTTTACGAGGCGATGTCCCTAATGAAATATCGTATTATTTAGCTTCGGACAATGAAAATTGATATATGGAAATATACGTAATATTTATAAATGTCAAGTCAATACTTACAGACCATATTGTGTTAGAAAATTTGTTCGTTCTATATTGTGTCAGAAAAAAAAACTTCGGGGAAGGTCTATGTAACTTTATATAGATCAATGCATATAAAACAAATATTCGAGAACATTTTGAAAAGTGTGGGAAAATTTGTCACTATGTAGGACTGACCATTAGTATATATATACATGTATAGACGGCGAGCTAGAAAGGTATTCAGGGGGACATGTGTTCGTGCAACGGTCTGACTGAACATTATAGTTACTTTGTGACATTTACAGAAAACATACATAAACATTGAAACGCCTGCCAAGGGCACAACTATTTGCAATCAGTTTTAGGTCTAAATATATGAATATTAATGTAATAATTCCATTCCGAAACACTAGAAGCAATCGCGTGATGTTGTTTTAGAATATGAAGCAACAACTGTGTTTAATGTATGGAGACTGGACAAAAGTGATAGAAATATGGGTTAACGAAGCTGATTTTCTTTTCGCCTGTTCAAATGCTGTGATGACAGACATTTGTTTATTAATTCGATTATTACATAACAATACGGTTTCTAATGTATTGATAAAGTACTTGACTTCATTATGAGTCCAGAGTCAAGAGAAAATGAATGATTCCTAGACAGAAAACTGACAAACTGACCCCAGAATATACGATTAAGAAAATTGATTACTTGGGTGAGGATGTGAATAGAATGAATAGAGTGATTAAACATAAGCCAACATTATATTTGTCAAGCAGGAAGTAAATGTTCTAAACTTCAAAACTTGTCTAATATTGTCGCCTTACTGAGCTTTATCATTAAACTACTATCTCTTAAATAAATACCAATACAGAATTGATACATTTCACAACAATTTTTATCCGGCCATTTCATCTGGGATTTAATATACTATTTTGAAACTTTCTTAAAACAATTGTTTTGGGGTTTTGGGTCATTAAAATAATAGTTTTGCTTACATTATCATTAGAATATATATATACATTGTCAAGGCATCTATATTGTTTAGTGTAATAGTAATTTTACAATGTGGGAATAAATTAGATATTACTCTCTAGTATATCCATTATTCCAGGTTTATTTTACCGTGACTCTGAACCATTTCTCTGCCGACAATCCGAAATAACATCATTCAAAATGTAATGTTAGACGTAGTTTTGTCTATACTGTTTAGAAGAAGTCATCGAAACAAAACCTCTTACACTTTTAAATTTGTTGCTGTCTGGGCGACTTGTTAGTTACTTTTAAAAGATTCAGAATCACGCCGTCACCTGTACACAGCAGATCGAGTCAAAGCCTTTCACTTATTACCATGAATCTTACACCTTTAATTCACAAGGTAGTTAGATATTTGCATTTTGTATACGGACAATAAATACCATGGTTGTTATCATTGCTTAAACTTTTTATCATTCAATCAACCTGAGAGCTTATTTGGTTTGAATGTTTAAAATTATGCTAGAGTACTTCCTGCTATACCGATGGTTTTGACAAAAGTGTTTGAAACTATGCGTTGCACGTCAGGAGGTTATATGCCACAAAATGACGCACGGTTTTATCAGCTCAAAAATCACCTAAACTGCGTTACGACTTCTTAAACCTTAATCGATATGAAGGTTTTATATTGGTGACGTTTTACTATTTATTCAAAACTTTTGTGATATCCTTAACTAGTTTTACGATATCATTAAATGTATTTTGTGATACCTTAAAATATATTAGATCTAACTGTATCACTAAATATGATTCTAGATATCATTAAATATGGGTAATTATTTTATTTACAAATAATATTAATTTTGGCGCATCAAAGCTTGGTGCTTTTCCTAGCTGACCAATCTGAGATTTGCATTTGCAACCACTCGCCATGTTCAGCATCCAATAACCATTATCATGTACCCACTGGTCATTTGATAGCCGGCACGTGTAAAATCAACAGGAAAGAAAATAGTTTCAAAATATCTCTGTCAGCATCGTATTTTTGCTTGTTCCGCTTGGTCTTGCATTTGTACAAGATGATGTCAATTATCGTAAAACTGGATATCAGAGGCGAAAACTAAAGGTAATTTGCAACTTCGCAAATTTTATTTGTTCGAACTCTTGAATCTAAGATTGAGGTTTTGAAAATAGTCTTGTACATTACATTAGCATCGATAAAGTTTATAGAAGCTGTGAAACATGCACTGAATGTAAAAAGTATGTTTGGAAATTGAAAACGGCTATTTTCCTAACGGTCGTTAATTGCAATAGACACACATGTGCCATTGTCGATATAAAGCACCATGTTGTATCGGTGATAAGTTTTTCAACCACTGTTGTTAATTATTATAACTACACGAAAGATCACTTTTTCTCACACTTGAAAAATATCAACACAAATTGGAAACGCTCTCAGTCTCTGTTCAAGCGAAGTCCTTTAGGTAAAATATACCCTAATTTTGGTGCACAATGTGTACATTGAACGAGCCAGGTAATGAAATTTAAAAATTAAAGGTTGATTTCCCGGAAGCACAGAGCACCCAAAACACAACAGAGAGCCATTCATTGCAAAGTAGGCCCACAACAATAAGAAGTTGTAATGGGAAAGTATCGTAGACGAGTTTCTTAAAAAAAAAACAACAAGGAGTTTATTTTGATGATACGCAAAATACAAAAACTGGAAGAGTGCGGTGGGTGTAAAGAGTACGTAAAAGGGTCGGGTGTTTGGCAAAAGTGGAAAAAGGAAGGGTGAATATTCAACATGAAAAGCCACGTTTCCCTTCACTGTAACCAACAGCAGCACAGACAATACGTACACACACACATACACACAAACACGCACACGCACACAAACATACACACACAGAGCAAACAAACAGTAAAACACAGCGTGATGGGTTCCCCCACCCACCCCATGGGCCAAAAATATGGCGGGCACAATAACTAATGCACGGGGACGATCGGGTTTGGTTTTGGGAGGAATAGTTAAGAAATACCCAACAACAAACAAGACAACAAACGCAGCATAAAATACATGTACGGAAATTCCCATCTGCACCTACCACCAGTGAACAGAATCTTATATTTAATGTGTAGTACCTTTATAACTCTGCCTGATAACATTGCTTATATGTACGTCCGTTTTATAAAATTCTCATTACTTCGTGTATAAGAAGCTCTGTAACTTTGCTATTATTTATCGTTCCGGAACAACAACAACATTGAAAAGCTCTGAATCAAGGACTAGTCAATAAATTTGTATTGAATAGTATTTTATTTGAAAGATATTAAATCTTTAAGAAAATTGTTTGCAAGATGCCTAGATTTTAGGTGTTATCGGAAGCATGAACGAAACCGTTTACCCGGCGGCTAAACATTTCACCAAAACATTATGATTTTGGTAGAAAATAGAAACGTTTTAATTTATATAATGAACAGACATGACATTAAAATCAACTAGAATGTGTCTGAATGACACAGGGTGTGCCCTCCACTGGTACATTTGTCACAAATAAGGGGAAATAATTCAAATGTTTGCAATCTTAATGGGGTATAGCCTAATAAGACATGAAAAGAATTCATTATTCTATACCATATACATTGTACTTTTTGAGCTATGAGCATCACAAACAAAAACTCCACTATTTTGGCTATTTCAAGGGCCATAACTCTGTAATAAACGCTAAGATTCTCAAGAAGAATGCCAAGTGTGCAAGGTCACATTATGATAAAGACTCAAGCAAGGTTTCATGAATTTACATTAAATACTTTTTGAGCTAGGCACATAATTAGGTGAAAATGTGCATTTTCTTACTATTTCAGGGGCCATAACTTTAAAAATAGGGAAAGGAGCTAGCAAAAAAAAAAAATAAAGAGTTGTGCAAGTTCATATCATGATAAAGACTCATGTAAGTTTTCATTCATTTATATAATATACTTTTTAAGCTAGGTTCGTCACGAGATGAAAATGTGCATTTTTGACTATTTCAGGGGACATAACTCTGAAAATAGGTGCGAAGGCTGACAAAAAATAGTAGGTGCGCAAGTTCATATCATGATAAAGACTCATGCAAGGTTTAACCAGTGTATATGTAATATTTTCTGAGTTAGGCGCGTCACAAGGTGAAAATGTGCATTTTTGACTATTTCAGGAGCCATAACTCCAGAAATTGGGGGCGGACCGAGATGAAAAATAGGAGGTGCGCAAGTTCATATCATAATAAAGACACATACAAGGTTTAATAAATCTGTATTAAATATGTCCTGTGTCACAAGGTGAAAATGTGCATTTTTGACTATTTCAGGGGCCGTTACTCTGAAAATAGGGAACGAACCCAGATGAAAAAAGAAGGTGCGCAAGTTCATATCATGATCAAGACTCAGACAAAGTTTCGTGGATCTATATCAAATACTCTTTGACCTGGGCGTGTCACAAGGTGAAAATGTACATTTTTGACTGTTTCATGGGCCATTACTTTGGAAATAGAGGGTGGAGCCAGGCGAAAAATAGGAGGTTTGCAAATTCATATCATGATAAAAACTCATGCAAGTATTCATCAATTTATATGAAATACATTTTTAGCTTGGTGCGTCACGAACTTCGGACGGACGCACGGACGGACGCACGAACGCACGCACGCACGCACGCACGGACAAGAGCAAATCTATATGCCCACACCACTCATGTGGGGGAACACAAAAATGATAAGATGCATAATAAGATCATTTGTATCGAATGCTTAGATACCCACTAAACGATAGGCCATTTGTCCTTGAGAACAGGTTTGGCATTCGGTGTAGTAACAGACATACAATTAATGTACACACTGCCATTCATAATCAGGGATTTGAAAAAGATATATTGCCCTACCTCAGACAGATTCCACACACAATTGTACAAAATTATCATCAGTTATACCATATCTGAAATGATATAGGTCTGCTTTGCACATTTCATTATCCTTTAGTCAAGCAATATACTGATATTTCATCATTACTGAATATTGTAGAGTTCTTATGTGGCATGGTGCAAATCAGAATTAGATAAATTCTACATTTTATCACACCAGTTTTCAGTTTGGTTATTAACAAACTGATATGCGGATATTCTTCGACATCTCTAGAACTTGCGCTTGCATATCAAAAATGAATAGCCTAGTTAAAGTGATACATAGCATGTACTCAGTTTACTGCCAATAATCTATTGCCGCTCCATAAAATACTGTCACGAAATACCAGGATTCATGAAATAATGTAAAAAACAGCCACATTGACCACATTTTAATATGAAATTAGACCACGGCTTACGAAGTAGTAGTATACGAAAAGAAACATGACAAATTGGGGTTATTCTTTACTTGCCAACATTAAAGAACCTGCTAGGTAGATGCTGAATAGATCAATTATTAAAAGGTTTGTTTGAAAGAAGAGTGAACAGATTACATGTCGATTTTTTTCTTTACTGTTAAGAGACGGAAAAAATGAACCGTTTATAAATAATTAAGAAAAATCAAGTTTTAAGCATATAACTACATGCACTCCTCTTGCCATGATTTCAGATAAAGTGTACATTTTAATGAACATCAAATGTCAAAGTAACCAATCGTGTGTATGCTTATCCCTTACCCAAAGTTACTGAAAAGTACAGTGCCAATAACAATTTACTCGTAAAAGAATAAAAAGAACAAACACCACGACATATTCCTTTTCATTCACAATAAAAAGGTATCTGGTAGTAGCATAAAATTATCAAAACTTCTACGCATTTGGCAAGGAAATAAAACATGGAAAAAGTTACTTCCGTCCATATTCCATATCAAAATCGGCTGAAGGTCATGTATTTAAGACAGGAATATAAATTTTAATGAAAGAAAGCGTACGATATTATTGATAAGTGGCTGTATAATAGGGTTATCATAACAGTACCTTGCAATGATGTAGTCGGCTCGAGTCAGGATCTCATGGAGCGCTTGTGCCAGATGTTATCCGCTCTAGCAAAATCAAAGAGCCGAATGCATCACTGCAGATCAAGGTACTGCTTTAATAAACATATATCTATTTCTAGTGTTATACCATCCTGCAATGATTACGTAATTTCTGACGTCTTATTTGACTTTATAATAAATCAAGTCGCCCAAACGTTGATAACTTTTTAGTATCCGCTGGGCATTGATTACAGAGTTTTGCAGTCATTAGTGAAAAAGAGAGAAGGTAACTAGTAGGTATATGTTAAAAAGTGTATACTTCATTCTTATATATATATATATATATATTCCACGTGAAAATTTAATTGTTTTATGCAATTTCAAAAATAAACACAGAACATACCTAACTCATTCCATAATATCCATACAGGAAGTATGCTTCAAACTTTTTTATTCAAATTGTAAGTCTGTTATCAAACTGTCAACTTTGTGCATGGGTGTTATCTATATTTTATCGCGTAGAAGAGATAGAGAAATTATTGGTAGATGTAAACAAACCAGTACGCAATTATTTCGGTGCAGGATGCAATATAGACTTTTCATGCACAGTTTTTTATTAGCGAAATCAATAACATACTGGTTGTTTATCTGATTTGACCTGATCAGTCATCGTTTTGTGTCAAGACAATTGCCATCTAATAGACGCTGGTGGTAGATTCCGATATCACCACAGTACAAAATGTGCTGATACTTGTACAGAACGTTGTACCGACTGAAGTTACCAAACAGACATTTAGATGGAACATATAAGCACGTTCCATGGCGACGTCAATGACATGCATGTAACATGGCCGACACTAGTGAAAAATTAAGGACTCATGCGGCAGTTTTGGATAAAAAATTTCCCAATAATAGAATTTTTTCAAACTTTGTATACCAGCGCACTGTCATGTTAGAAACAGAATTATGAAAAAAACAATGGAAGGTCACCGTGCTTGTGCAGGAGTTATCTGCTCTTGAATATGAAAATTTGAAACAAAATCCAGTTTTAAAGGCAGATAACACCTAAACAAGCACTGTGACCTATGATTTATTTTTGCATTTTTCTGTTTCTAACAATCATGAAACTGTCTTCATATAAAAAGTTTGAACGAATTCTGTTATAAGGAATTTTTTGCCCAATCTCTCATACAAGAAACTTCAGCAAGTGTCTTTAACCCGTGGTTTTGTAGTGTTATTCTTGTATGAAAACAATGATAAAAAATTGGAAGGAATAGCTGCATTCAAGACAGATATCTATTCATAAAGTGTTTTACATGGAAATAGATTTACGTGTAAATATGTACGTATACACGCAAACTTAGCACGTGTACATGCATAACCAAAAATAAATTCAATAAAAAATAACAGACAGAATACACATACATACGCAAAGAATACCTTAATAGGACAACATCATACTAGTTTATATAAATCGTGTGGAAGTCGAATAACTCCAAATGTATTTAAATCACTTTGCATGGTTTCCTAATTAGACAATTTAACCAAAATATAATTCAAACAATATAGCATAATAGTTGTAACTGTAGACAAAAGAATATATATTACACCGCATATAAAATATCTATGCGTCGTCTGCTAAACTTCAAAATCACTAGTCATCGGAATTTTCCCGATGTCAGATTTAGTCTAATATAAGCTGAACAAAGTGCTTGATTCCCGGGCGGGATAAACTGGCTTTCTTTAGTTTTCTGTCTCTGTTTCTTAAACATTTAATTTGATAATATTTTAAGATAAGTGTCTCAACACAGGGACACTTTTTTAAGTGCTTACCTGATAATGTAGATAAGTGCGTGACAGTGAGCAAATATACTTTGATAAATGCCATCGAACTAGTTGGATATATATAGTGCGTGTTATCTTAATATCATCCTTAGAAATACTACTTTTTTGGTGCCTGCACTTCCCGATTTCACAATAAGTTATTGCCAGTCTTAAGATGTTAGACCACACGAAATTTCAATTTATAGTGTACTTATGTATATCGATAGAGAAATAGATGAGCCGCGCCATGAGAAAACCAACATAGTGCGTTTGCAACCAGCATGGATCCAGACCAGATTGCGCATCCGCGCAGTCAGGTCAAGATCCATACTGTTCGCTTTCAAAGCCTATAACAATTAGCAATATGTTGGATTTCTCATAGTGCGGCTCAAATAACGCCATTAACGATATTTAGTAGTTACATGATCATGATGTCACCAGGTAGTATTTCAAGCAGTAGATAACAGACATATAATCTTTGTACCGTAAATAATTAACGGTGATGTCGGCGAATAAAAAGAATATTTATTAGATATAGTGAAATAAAATATACTTAACATTTCTAATTCTACTTCGTGTTTTAAATCGAGAAATCATAGAAGGTCAAATAATTTTTGAATTACCTCTTTCTCCTGAGTTTTTGATCCTTCATTGAATTCAAATAAAACTTAAATATTTTAACGCTGTGGAGGCTTAAAACAATCAAACTTAGGATGAAATTCATCCAGGTATGTTCAAATTAAGTACAGGCGCATGAAGTTAATATATAACAATATATAACAAAACAGAAAAATGATGTATCTCCTTCTTCGATCAGGACAGGCAAAATAAACTTTTCGGAAGATCTTCCTTTAGAAGCGTATACTACAACTAAAACGAAATAATAGCAAACTCGATCTGTGACTTAAGTAATGGCTTAAGGGGAACTATATCACATACAAATTATTCAGCAGTAGTAAAGTTGATGTAAACAAGGTTTTACGATAATATTTACATAATGCAAAATGTTCACTTTGTTCTTCTTGTTACTACTTATTGATTTGTCGATTAAAAAAAGCATCTAATTTTAAAGTTTTATGTGCCACAATATAAAATATAGAAGTAGGGGAACTAAAAAATCAACTTGCTACTCTTGTCTCCCCATTTGGTGCATAAAAGATAACAAATACAAACCAGGTCATAAAATTAACTAGGGTTTAGACGGAATCAACGGAATTAACGCAATCAGAGGAAAAGAACCGGGGACTATTTGAATAAATCATTATGCAACAACCACTCGTTTTCATGATGTGTCACTATTAATTTCTTTAAACCTAAAATGCGTAATGTTTTCTGACTGGAAGAAATATTGACACCTGAGAAGTTAGAAGTGAAAAGATGTCTTATAAACTACTACGGTCAACAGGTACACTACAACCAGTTGTTGACACTTTTTAATTACACCCATGCTCCATTTTCATATTTTTTTCATATTCTGTAAACATATTTCGTTAAGATTGTTGCACGTGAGTCACACTGCCAAATTATTGATCTCTCAATGACTTTCGTAATTACTGTTTGTTTCATATTAAGGTAAATTAATTAATGTTAATAAAAGTGTGCGCGAAGGATTAATATTTTGGCAGATTTTCATCCAAAATTCACAGGAAACTGATTCTTTAGTTTGTACATAATATAACCTTTTATGTATTTAAGATGCACGAACTACCTGACATGTCATCATACAGATAATATTACGAGTATGCAGTATGTATAAACATAAACATAATAAGTATAAGCTTTATATATTCAATTTGAAGGTTGAACGTAACGGAAGTTTACCTACTTTCACCGACCCTGCTATTATGGAAACGCAAAAGAATATATTCTATGCTCAACCTCGGCTCGTGAAACAAATGCTTGGATATTTAAACCATTCTAACCACACGTTAAACTTTAAAACTGCATGAAGTGTGTTCAATTTATATTGGTTACGCAAACAAGGCAAACAAAATGGGGTGGGTGGGGGTAATAGTAATCTTACACACCTTCATTTCTATATACCTGGTCACCAATGCAAATCTCTGACATCTGTAACATTTTATCATTCCTTAAGCAATTAAAACATGTTTATCATAACTGTACTTATGCTTAGATTGGCAGCTAGGGTAAAATATCAAACTTCAAAAATACCTGTAGTGAAGCTGTAACACTTATTAAGTGCTCAGTGAATTCAATAAAGTGTTTAGGGATAAATTCCGTTAACTTTAATCATAGTCAATACTGTTACGCCGGCGGGGAGAGCCTGCCAGTCCCCGGGAACAAGTTGTACACTTATGTTGAGTAGCATAGCTCTTCTTAGTTGTACATGATCTCTCATTATCATGTAATATGTTGGTAGTTGTAGGAGGCATTGTAGTCAGGATAGGGCAAAGTAGGAGGCAAGGCAGTAGTACAGTCAGACATCACATTTATTCTCATCAAAAGCATCATTTATAACATACATCATTCATGGTAGTCATTCATACATACATACAAGGGTCTATGTATACATAAATAGTAATATCCGGAAACCACTCCTGTTATGGGGACTGCCTACTTCTTTGACATATTTTATAAGTTTATATATATAATATTTGAGAGCTTAAGGACCTTAATATGCATTATTTATAGTGAACTAGTATTTATATAAAATATCTGGATACTACCTCTCCAGATGGAGAATTTCTATGAGACATTGTAAATAGAGGTTGCTCTCTAAACGGACAATACAATTGACCCAGATCTTAGAAAATCTGGGCTATTTATAAGAAAAGGTCACATGACCCTTGAAATCAGAACGTGACATCTCCAGATGACGTCAAATAGGTACTCAGATGACGTCACAATGTATCCATCTTATCTCGATTAACTTCGGAACAGTTTCGGAAGATTCCGTAACGGAAGTAAGCAGAACCCAGAAAATGGCGGATATTAAGATAATTTGAAAGTTTTTAGTGATTATGGAATAATAAAAGGATGACAGGTACATTTAAGAATTGAAATATAAATTATTATAAAGGTATTAATGTAAGAGACCAAAAGTTTCCAAATGTGCGGGTATAGAAGTGGTTTCCAGAGGAAGTAAAAGTATCATAGTATTCGGACGAAATGAACTTCGTTACAATACATACTTTCATTAACATGTTTTCTAATAGTTTCATTAAAATAAAGTGATAACATATTATTTTCTGTAAAAGGTAACCCAGTAGAAGAGTATTGTTTCGTTTGCAGTAGTAATTTGTCTAAGTTGTCAGACTTTTCATTGGCCTTATCTACAGCTACTCTGTAAAACTAAGAGCTTTTGTGCCTAGCAGTATTCTTGACTACTCGATGCTTTTGTTGATAACTGATTGTATTTCAGTAAGTGTCATGACCTTTAACAATATTGCATATGTAAATAACTATCTTGATGTATTTGATTTCAGTATTATCCTGCTTTTATTTTTATTTGAGGATATGCATGACGTTATTAAGAAAATATTTTAAAAGATCCTTTGAATGCATAGAACGCAAACAAATATATAACAGCAGACATTGTTTTACTCTGACTTTTCACGAGTGGAAACGAAAACACCCCTCACGTCCCAAGCACCGGATTACGCGTCGAAGAAAGTGAGCCTCACTCGGGGCGTTGACATTTTCATGTGAGGAAGCCATCCAGCTGGCCCACGGAAGGTCGGTGGTTCTACTGTAATTTAACAGGTTTGAAAGGTTCGGAATATTGTATATTATATAAATCATTGATTAATATGTTACGGAGAAAGATGATAAACTGTAATACTCGAATCTAAATTGAAAATATTGTATGTTTGCTGAATTATCAAACCTGTCACAAAACATGTAGCCCAAGGGTTAAACAGGTATACTTAGTTGTTTATACAATTTACTTCCGGGATCAAAGTTAGATATGTTTAAGGAAAATGGCACGACGAATTGCGTAATTTTACATAGCGGCTAGACTGCTTAATTAAATATATATGTTGAAACATAACTATCTAGTAGTTGGAGTTAGAGAGAGAGAGGAATTGGGTAGAAATGCTAGATTGATATGGTCACCATCACTTGATAATATCTACCTAAAATGTTATGTTTAAATATTAAAGACTGTTGCTATGTTAAATAAAACTGGTTAAAAGGTTATGTTTGTTGTATTAAATGGCCACGCTACGTTACACTACCTAGGTGCCCGCTCGTGATGAAATGAGGCACAGAGGGGCACGTGGGGTCTTCCTCTAACATCAAAGCTGGAAAGTCGCCATATGACCTATAATTGTGTCGGTGCGACGTTACATCCAACAAAATGGATAAATGAAATACCTGATATCTCTGCATTATGAATTCAATCTGGCATCATAATTCACAAAACAGACCTGATGGAACATGTTATTCTGATGTCTTGTCTGAAATTTGGTTGAACGCTGAAAGAACCGGTTATAACTTAGAGATAAAGTGCAGCGGTGAAAATCGGTCAGTTCGTTTTTCTTTTCAAAAGCAAATGTTTGCAGAGTGTAATGCAGATCAAACACAGATAGATAGTAGTTTGTCATGCTAAGGTAAACCTGAGCATGTTTAGTTTACGTCCTTTATTTTGCTAGTTTGTTTGGTGATTCAGAAGCTGATATGATTAATATGTTTAGGTGTACCCACCCTTTCATTAAAGTGCCATTATTTACTTTTGTACACTTATTCAAAAAGTCTAAAGCAATGGGTAATGGTGTTATATTCAGTGAGACGTTACAAATGGTCTTTAAGTACTATTCATGCATTAGTTATTTTAGCGGAATCTGCACAGAATGAAAGTCAGGAAAGATTTTTTCCAATATAGGAGCTACTTCTTACATTTAAAAGGAAATTTGTTTACACTACCGCAATGTGAAGATGGTTTGATTGGAGAAACGATTGCTTAGGCGAACATTCATGAGAACCAGATTTGTCATTGCGTTTTATTTGTGTAAATCTGGTGCTTTCAAAAAATATTAAAACATAACAAATATCTTCGTCTTTCCTGTTTGGGGGTTTTATTGGCAAAACTAATAATTCAAATAACAGAAACATCATTATAGACGTATTCAATAATATTTGATATTTTATAAAGGAATATGTGACAAGAATGTAATGCGTGTGCATAGATGCTATTCTAATACAGATTAAAGAGTATTATATACAATAACTTGTATGCGTGTGAGCATATGTTCCCTGGTGTACTTATAAAGTACTCATGAAAAGAACAACAAAAGAAACAACTCGTAAACGGACGGATATACAACTTTCTAAATTATTTGCAAAAAAAAAAAGACTGATCCAACATGACCAGATTCAAACATAGCGTAGAGATCATCAAAATAAATATTCTGACCAGGTATAATGAAGATAGGATCATTAATGAGTCATCTACATTGTTAACAAGGTTTTAGTGTGTTTTGAGCACGTGACCTAGTTTTTGACCTCACATGACCCAGAATCAAACCAGACCAATGGATTATCAAGATAAAAATTCTGATCAGCTGTCATGAAGATATGATCATAAATCTGGTGCGTTGAAAAAATGTTTTTGTTTTTGAGTTGGTGACCTAGTTTTTGATCCTACATTACTAAGTTTCAAGCTTGGCTTAAGGATCATCAAGATAAAGATTATAACCGCGTTTCATGAAGTGAAGATATTGCCATAATTGTGGCCTCTAAAGTGTAAATAAGTTTTTCCTTTAATTTGAGCGAATGCCCTAGTTTTTAAATCCATATCATTCATATCCAAATTTAGCATTGCAATCATCAATATAAACATTCAGACCAAGTTTCAAGAAGATAGAATTATAAATGTGGCCTCTAGAGTATGAACAAGCTGTTCCTTTCAACTGACTGAGTGCCCTGGTTTTTTACCCCACAAAACCCAGTTTCAAACTTGGCCTATGAAGAAGGGGTAATAAATGTGGCCTCTAGACTGTTAACGATCTTTTTCCTTTGATCTGAGTGTGTGACCTAGTTTTTTACTCATCATGACCGAGTTTCAAATTTGGTATAGAAATCATCAAGATAGATATTTTTACCAAGATTCATGAAGATAGGATTTTAAATGTGGCCCTAAAAATTGTTAACAAGTTTTTCCTTTGATTTGACAAGGTGACCTCGTTTTGGATCCCGTATGACCCAGTTTCAAACCTAATCTAGAGATCATCAAAATAAACGTTCTGTGCAAGTGTGTTTCATATCAAACATATATGAAACCTCCATAGGGCTGAAAGGACGAAAGTAGAAAATTTTGTCCATTTCAGGGGCAATAACTCTAGAAGCCATGATGAATTCTAGCCGGTTTTCTAGAGGAACCGAAATCCTATTTTGACTTAAGATGTGTGTAAGTGTAGTTAGAATCGTGTTCACAAGGTAAGAATTAACACATCTGACTCTATCAGAGGTCAATCAGGGGCCGTAACACCGGAACCTATGACTGGATCTGACGGATTCATTATAGAATCCAAGATATATTGTTGTTAAGATATTTTGCATGTTTCTATAAAAATCAAACCATAACTAAGGTCTCTATATGGCTGCAAAGTAAAAAAATATAAATTTTGGCCCTTTATGGGACCGTAACTCTGGAACCCATGATGGGATCGGCAGAAACTGGGATATTATGCAAATGAATGTTGTGTGCAAGTTTGGTAAATATCCAATCATAAATAAAAATGCTTTTGTGCAGATAGAACCAAATATCCATTTTTGCCTTTTCAGGGGCCGTTACTCTGGAACCCATTGTGGGATATCGCTGGTTCAAGAAGGTAACCAAGATCTTATTTTGATGTGTGCAGGTTTTGTTAAAATCCAAATCATAAATTGAAACCGCATTTTTGTGGACAATACCAAAATAGCCCATTTCTGGTCATTCCAAGGGCCGTTACTCTAGAACCCATATTGGAATTTGGCTGGTTCAAAAAAAGAAATCGAGATCTTATGGTGATACAAGTTGTGTGCAAGTTTGGTGAATACCAAATCACAAATGAAATCACAATCGTGCAGATAAGACCATAATAATAGCTTATGTTTACCCTTTCATGTTGGGAATGGCTGGTTAAAAAGGAACCAATATCTTATGGTGATACAAGTTGTATTCAAGTGTGGTTAAAATCCAATTATTAAACTAGAACTGTGTCCATGGGACACAGATGCCCCCACTACATGACAAAGGACACAAATATTTTCCTAGGTCAGGGGCCATAACTCCTACAATACTGAATGAATCCGGACGTGAAACCCCAGGTGCACAACTGCACATGCTGACCAACACTCCTGTAAATTTTGGTGACTCTAGGACAAATACTTCTGGAGCTACGCGCGACACAACATTAAAATGACAATTTTTTAACCAAGTCAGGGGCCATAACTGCTACACGACTGAATGAATCCGGACGCGAAACCCCAGGTGCACAACTGCACATGCTGACCAACATTCCTGTAAACTTTGGTGACTCTAGGTCAAATACTTTTGGAGCTACGCGCGACACAACATTAAAATGACAAATTTTTAACCAGTTTAACCAAGTCAGGGGCCATAACTCCTACACGACTGAACGAATCCGGACGCGAAACCCCAGGTGCACAACTGCACATGCTGACCAACATTCCTGTAAACTTTGGTGACACTAGGTCAAATACTTTTGGAGCTACGCGCGACACAACATTAAAATGACCTTTTTTTTACTAAGTCAGGGGCCATAACTCCCACACGACTGGATGAATCCGGACGCGAAACCCCAGGTGCACAACTATACATGCTGACCAACATTCCTGTCAAGTTTTGTGACTCTACGTCAAATACTTTTAGAGCTAGGCGCGACACAACATTCTTGGACGCACGGACGGAAGGACGGACAAGGGCAAATCTATATCACCCCCCCCCCCCCTCCCCCACCAAAGTGGGGGCATAAAAACGGCTATGTGCAGACAAGACCAAAATAGTCAATTTCTGGTCATTTCAGGGGCCGTTACTCTAGAACTTATAAGGAATATCAGTGTGGGGAATCACGTGACCCAAAATGGTACGGAACACGGAAATCAACATGGAGGATTTCTTACTTTTTTACCAATTTTCAAAGGTAAGTAAAAACTACAGCATCTATTTTACTCTTATTATAGCGCAGTCTATGCGCATTTTGATGCTCTTTCCAGCGATGTATGTGTCTTGTCTACGTTTCTTCTAGTTTTGGAGTTACCTTCGAGGTTTTGACCGAACCGATGATAATTTTCTGTAAAAACGCAATGGTACGATACACGTAATTACTCTTTGCACACAAAAATCTATGTAATTTGCAGCTTTTCGTACTTGTTTCAATCTGTAACTGTTAGATCTTTATCATATAGTAACCATGCACAGTGTTTCTTTATGATCTTTTGTGAATTCTTGCAAAAAAATCGACAAACTACTGAAATGGTACGCGACACTTGCTATGATACGCAACACGTACTAACTGTTGGCAGTCTGATACGCAACGCGTGCATGTGTCACCATTTCAAACGTGGTTTTCAGTTTTTAAGATCGTTCAGAAGCACTGCAATCTTTATTTATGTTTAAAGAGGTCAGCACGCTAAGACTTTCATGTTTCAAAATTACATAAAATCTAATTATCTTATTTCAAAAGGGCGCAGTTGTTTAGTTTTATAATCTTGTATACTTTTCCTCTACAGAAATGGCCAAACCTAAGAAGAAACGGAGTCTGACACTTGGGAAAAAGTAGTGGATAAAGAAGCAAAACAAGAATATCAATATCAAAGTAACTTTCCAATTGCCGCAATGCGCCAGGAAATCACCAGCGAGAAAACAAACAAAAAGACTGCTTACGCCATCTGAATCCCCTCTGCAATTTATATCCAGCAAACTGAAGAATAAAGTCATTTAGGTCACCTGTCGCTTCCAAAAAAAAAAAAACAACGAACATAGAATAACTCACGGGTAAAGTTAAAGTCTTCAAGATCACTTTTTGGACCTGTAGAGGAAAACAGAGATATGTAAAGACGATGTAGAGCACTTCTTAAACACTGGATTGCAAGTGTGAAGAGCTGCATAATACAATGTAGTCCCCGTTGATGTGACTGATGAAGCAATTAATGAAAATTATTGTCAGAAGTTTTCTCGGTATTATAAGAGGAGATGGACTTGATGAAGTATAATAAAATTTCTAAAATTGGTTAAAGATAAAAAAAATCCCAGTGAACAGTATAGCATTTTTTGTGGATGGAAGTTGTTTGTTGGTTTGGGTGCACTAATACAACACAAATGAGATACTCGAACAAAACTAAGATGTTTTGGAAACTTGGCTGGAGAATGTTTGGAGGACGGTTTATTCGTTTTATGAGCGGATACAAAAATAGGGAAGAGAACGTATTGGGAATGTCAGATCCAGGGCTGGCATCACCCTAAACATCTTTGATAAACTTTGCCGTACCAGATTTGCTAGTGTTCATAACATTTAGTAACAAATAACATCATCTAAAATTTGAACGAATTATTGAACTCTAAATAAATGTTACTATTAGAGATAGTACCTAAGTTTTTCAAATCATAGGTTTGAAGTTAAAAAGCTTTGAAATGAAGACAAGTGTCCATATATTTTTCAAAAACAGAAATATAGACAATATTTTAACCAGAAGTGTGGAGTTATGAGCATTTAATATTTTCATGTTAAAGAAAATTTTGTGATCAAGGAAATGTAACTCTTCTCGAACATGGAGAGCATAAACATCAAAGGGACATAATATAGTGAATATTTACTAATTGGGTGCATTTGATTTAACATTTAACTTTGATCTGGATTGCTAAATAATGATCCATGATACTGTGTGCTAAAAAAAATAGAACATCTGGAACAGTCTATTAAAAGCAAAACTATGCTGTAGCAGAATGCAAATAGTGAAGCTCTAACTGGGACTCGAACCCAGGTCCTCTCACACCTAAGGCAGACACTCTACCACTTCCCTATAACAGCAGCAGCTAAATGCTATGCAGTTTAATTGCCTGGATTACATTGCGTGAACTGGAACAATAATCGGTGACTCCGGATTATCGGCGTATTCGCTTTGTTACCTAACGGCAATTTCCGTGTAAAGAAAAAATATAATCTAATGCTGCCAACGTCATAATCGGCCAAATCTGCCCAAATTTCTCAGACGTGTTGTTCAGAGTATGAACTTACTAAATGGTAGTACCAGTGAAATATAACTTACACTGAATCTTTTATATTTGCCCTTTTAGCAGCTGTCGAACGGAAAAGACCGTAAGCTTTGTCCAAATATAAGTAATTATTTTACCAGTTTTGAGAGGATTTCAATTGATGGGAAATTACAGTTACAAACTAGATACCTTTCTGCAACACATGGAGTCATTAGCATTCACTGTCAGTAAGTATTATGACTAAGATCGAGTGTCATTCATACATTTCAAAGAATATAGACAGAGTCTTTTGTTTACATTTTTTATCGTAACCGGTGCATTTGTAAAAATCACTTTAGTTTGAAAAATCAAAGTATGCTAAGAGCTATGGTACGGTCTCTATTACTATATACCTTTCTTACGCATTTTAGCCGATAGTTTCGATAGTTTCTTGATGGAAACATTTAACAGAAAACGTTTTTTTTTTGCAGTATCATTGAAAAAAAATACTACACTACATTTTGTATATGGGGTGTGGTAAACCTATCCCCCTTGGCCAGACCAACATTATCTGCTACCCCTGTACAGTACCTTTTAACGTTATGGTGCATCCCGAGACATAAAACAATCATACAAATTAAATAGTCTTCATCGGATCACGTTTTAAAAAGTTCACCCACCACATCATGTTTGCGAACTGGGTGAGCTTTTATATTATGTACGATTGTTTTATGTCTCGGGATGTACAATACTGTATATGGGCGTAGCTAATATGGGGTCTGGCCAAGGGGGTATGTTTTTCAGACCCCATGTGTCTGTGTGATATTTTTTGAGCGAATAAATCGTCTTGGTATATCTGTAATTGTTTCATAATACTCTACTCGCGATTTTATGGATTTTGTGTTACTGTGTTTATAGTTGGCACTTTTATGTTTTTTATGTGACGGTATCACCATTTTGACGTTGTTTCTAGTTTCAGTTTTGTATATCCGTATATATATATACATATGTCTGTACATACTTGCAATTTGCTCAAGTATTATTTATGTGTGAGTAAAGTGTGATTTAACCAGGAGTTCAAGTTAAATAAGTATTTTATATTTACGTACAAAAGATGAACAATTAATTAATAATTATAATAATTTAAACTGATTTTGTATTTTGTGTCTATATTGTCCATTGAAACAGTATTCCAGATACTTACGAGCGGAAAGAGGCTTTGGAAGAACCAACACAAGATCCAAACTACCTAGTTTTCTCATATAAAGAGGCTGGTATCAGTGGGGCGCTAACATAAACCCTCTATCTTTTCAATTTCACAGTGATTAGAAACTTGGGTAACAGTTCGGTTACTTCTTTATTGCAATTAAAAACATAATTAAACAAAATTATGTCACTAAAACATGTGCAAAAAAAGAACATATCATTTTTTCAATTGACAAAAAAGCTATCAAAGCTCATTTTCATTATCTATACAGAATATATACAGCAAGCTACCAACAATAAATTAAAACAAAATCAAAGAAGAACACTGTCATTAGAAATTTCTTTTTCTCAATGTCATTAAGTCTTTCTATTCCCATTCAGTATGTCAATTTATATCACATAATGACCTTTTGCATAAAATTTAGCCCCATGATTTTAATCACACTGTTTTCACATTGTTTACTGAATACATCAAATTTTCCCTACCATTTACTATTAAAATCATCGGTTCTTTCTTCACTCAGTATCTATTTCACTTCCCGTATTTGTATTAAATTCCTCGTCTCATTTAGTGTAGATTTATATCACATTCCCTTTCACATTAAGTACTGAAATAATTTTTCTTTTCTTCAGTTCATTTGTATTTATTTCATCTTCCTTTTATTTTGGGTACTGATATCGTAACTATTTCTTTCCTCGTCCATATGGAATTCTCAGGCCAGTCCCATCCTCTTCATCGGTAGCATTTTAGATCCATTCGTCCTAGCCTTCTCCCACCTTATACACAGAGCTCCTTTCTGAACTGCGTTCCTTGATGTACTAACAGTTCCCTGTTTTCTTCTCACAAGGGGTCTCTTTCTGCTTGCAGTATCGAACATGTGATTTCTTAACATTTCTTCACACAGTAATTCAGTGTTTAAGAAGTGTTCTACATCGTCTTTGGTATCACTGTTTTCCTCTACATGTCCAAAAAGTGATGTTGAAGACCTTTATCGGGAGTTATTGTAAATTGTTTTTTGGAAACGACAGGTGACCAAATTCACTTTATTTTTTTTTTTATTTGCTGGAGATATATTGTACAGAGGAGATTTAGATGGCGTAAGCAGCCTTTTTGTTTGTTTTCTCGCTGGTGATTTCTTGACGGATTGCGGCAATTGGAAAGTTACTTTAATATTGACATTCTTGTTTTGCTTCTTTATCCACCTCTTTTTCCTAAGTGTCAGACCCGGTTTCTTCTTAGGTTTGGCCATTTCTGTAAAAGAAAAGTATACAAGATTAGAAAACTGCGCCATTCTGAAATAAAATAAATATTTTATGTAATTTTGAAACATGAAAGTCTTAGCGTACTGACCTCTTTAAACATAAATAATGAATGCAGTGCTTCCGAACGATCTTAAAAACTGAAAACCACGTTTGAAATAGTTAATAAAATAATTATGACGAAAATTTGAAGTTAAATCGCCGTTGGTGACACATGCACGTGTTGCGTATCAGACTGCCAACAGTTAGTACGTGTTGCGTATCATAGCAAGTGTCGCGTCCCATTTCAATAGTTTGTCGATTTTTCGCAAGAATTCGCAAAAATCATAAACAAACACTGTGCATGGTTACTATATGATAAAAATCTAACAGTTACAGATTGAAACAAGTTCGACAAGCTGCAAATTACATAGATTTTTGTGTGCAAAGAGTAATTACGTGTATCGTACCATTGTGTTTTTAATGAAAATTATCCTCGCTTCGGTCAAAACCTCGAAGGTAACTAAAAACTAGACTGCGCTATAAAACAAGCAAAATAGATGCTGTAGTTTTTACTAACCTTTGAAAATTGGTAAAAAAGTCAAAAATCCGCCATGTTGATTTCCGTGTTCCGTACCATTTTGGGTCACGTGATTCCCTACACTGAATACGGTTGTTTGAATAAAGGAACTGGTATCTTATAGTGATACCAGTCTTGTGCAAGTTTGGCTAAAATCAAATCATAAATGAAACCACTTTCGTGCAGACAAGACCAGAACTGGCAACTTTTTGCCGTTTTAGAAACCCATGGTGGGATATGGCTTGGTCAAGAAAGGAACCAAGATCTTATGATGATACAAGTTGTGTGCAACTTTGATTATTAGATCAAGTTAGAAATGAAACCTCTACCGTGCAGACAAGAAATTGTTGGCAAGACGCACGACGGACGACAGAAACCAAATGGTCACAAAAGGTCAGCTAAACAACAATTTTCTTCTGCATAAATCAGGGCATGCTTTATTTTCACACATTTTAACATCTGACTCAGAGAGATGCATATCCTAAGTGCTAAAACTTTCACTTAAAGACTCAGTCAGAAAAACTTTGATATCTATATTTACACTGTTCCAAGAATAATAATGAATATAAACATAAAATTAAAAAAAACCCTTAGATTGGCATAATTCAAGAATAAATAGGATTATTGTGTCAACTGTATTTTAATCTATCCGAGAATCAATCCATGTAAACAATTTTGATGTCATGTCGTACATTACAAAATGGCGTCATTAAGTACTTTTGTGAGACAGACACACTTACGGAATTTTAACTACTAATTGAAAATAATGAATCTAAAAAAAGTGGCTTGCAACATTTAAACATTTAAAATGGATCTATATTGTAACTGAATTTGGAATGGAGCTGTTGTAAAACTTGTCTGTTGATGTGGGCGGTCCAGTTTTGTTGTTAGGTTTTTGATGCAAAACAAACATTTATCTTCCCTCTTACAAGTTTCTTGCATTTCTCTTGGTCAATAGACGTCACGTGGTGACAGGACATATCCCATATCCTGTAATTACATTTCAGATCTGAATTTTGATTAAAAACAAAGTGACTGCCGCATCGCTAGCGTAACTGAATAAAGTCAGATTATAAGCTTCAGCTATAGATATCGTCCCCGAGATAAAACAAATAGTGTTTTATTGCCGTTTTCATTTTTGCTAATTTAGTTTTTTTTGTGAATTTAGCCGTAAATAGTGGAAATAGAAGAACTGTAACTCTGTATGGCACGGCCGCGATTACCAGGTTGAAATCTTGTTTTAGTTAAAGTATCGTAAATCAAAGAAATTAACATATTTGTAAGACAGCAGTTTGTTGTAGGATCATTTAATCTACACGCGAGATAAAGAAATTAACAGAAAACGGGACGAAAAACGAAATTTTAACATTGACATTTCTGACATCGTGTAATCTGATGATTTTTCCAAAGGATGAAACATAAAAGTTCTTCAAAACAAGTTCATAACCTGTATAAATGAGCTTCTGCGTTTTATGATTCAGTCAAAATACAGTTCATTTTGCGGCTGGTGTTAATCAACTATAATCAAATCGGAGAAGATTGCAGGATTCCAGTCTGCACTGTAAGTAGCTTTCTTTAATGTAAACAGTATGCGAAGATGTAAAAGGTAGTCAGCAAGATAAAATCGTTACACTGCTTGTTGGTGACAGGCTACGGGATATACGCTGTCGAGGAAATCCATATCAGGCACGAGCTTCGCTCTCGCCTGATATGGATTTCCTCGACAGCGTATATCCCTATCCTGTTACCAACAAGCAGCGTAACTAATAGTTCAAGTTAGTGTTATCGTGATGTTTTCTATATCTGTAGTTGAAACTCAATACGATAAATCGTCGTTGTTTATATTTTTTGTTATCCGCTTGATATAACAAACGTTTTTATCATTTTGAAACTGTTTGTTGTTAAAACTTTATGAATATAAGTACAAACATATACTAAATATTAGGAATATAATACTTGTGCTACGCTTTATTTAAGAAGAAAAATGCTTAAAAGAAATGAAACAATATTAAGTATGTCAAAAAGCGCTGACTCTCTCGTTTTCATAACTGTTGTTGCTTTGGCCTTGGTTGTCTGAAAATAATGAAAACACGTCTGTACTGAAAAACACAGTGTTATGCTTCTCTTTAATCTAAATGTTATCCAAAATCTCGCTTTAATTCTTTCTGACAAAAAAAGAGTTAAAATACGTATTCGGCCATTCTTAAATGCTCGAATTGTTCGTTATCTTGAAAAACAGGCTGAGGCGCGAACTGGTGTATTATAATGCCAGATATAGTGTCAAATTGCCGCATAACGTTGGTTCATTTCCACTCGTATTAATGAAGGCAAAAATGATTTCTGTCGTATTAGTTCAATAGGTATGTTAAATGAAAATAAACAAACGCTTTATGGTGTTTGTCGTCTGATTTAACCACGATTCATCGTTCAGACATTTGAATATTTGTGAGCTTTTGAAATCTTAACCGTGGTAAATCAGAAAATACAATATAATTTAATTAAAAACGAAAATAAGCATGCAGTTGTTCCTACTGACATACATGTACTGACATACCGAATACTTTAACAAATAGCTTTAAATGTCGGTCAGTGTAAATATTATAGATTTTTTTTTTGTATTAATTTCTAAAAAGTTCGTTACTCTATAATTATCGATCTGAAACGCCAATATGTGACAAGCTGACGTGTAATTTCATCTCGAGTGTGTAATTTAAATGAGGAACGTCTAATGTAAAAAAACCGTTGACATACATTATAGGTATGTTAAAATTAGTATGTAATGTATATAAAATGATTATGAGCTTGACATGTACTAGTGCTTTCGTGAAATAGTACGGTATTCCAAAAGTCGCACAATGTTTACGCTGCAAAACTCGAAATAAATCTAAAAACCTGGCAAGGTCGCACATACCATTCAGGTTGTCTAATGTGTCATATTCTGTTCCAGTCTGTGCTGCAGTGATTTCTGGTGTTGCGTAATCATGTTTGCTATCCTTACTGTAAAATTAACGTATTGGTAGGTTAATGCTAGGTTAAATACCTGGGAATGATATGAATAAATCTGAAATTGACAAATTTGTCCTCTAAAAGATATTTTATGGGTGAAAAAAACATTTACTGAGTTTTAAACTATGCATGAGAGTAAGATCAAGATAATCGATTATGTAAAAAAAAAAAAGTCATAGATATGACCGTACCTGTTTCTCTTTCTAGACCTAAATATGATTATACTAACTGCTACGGCCACAACAATAACTGCTGCAGAACCACCAACTGCCCCTCCTATTATTTTGGTAGCACTATGCTCGCTACCGGTGTGAACTGTTTGGTTTTGCGTTTTCATAATGTCGACTGTAAAACAAACAAATGTATAGATGACTATGTAATTTACTTTATAATTTAAAAACTACTGCTTTTTTCCTTATTTACTATTTGATATGTGTTTTGTTTATAGCAAAATGCAAATTCTGAATTGCAAAATGTCGTTAATTGTTACCTGATAACGAGCTCTTAAGATACAAAATAACTTTATCATTCCGTCTTCTACGCACTGTGCAATAAGTGGACAGTTGACATATTTGATGCGACATCACCATAACGATATGAACTTTTACTCCTAGAAACTGTGTTTTTAGAATCACTACAATCTCTTTCATTTCACTCGAATTCGTCAAGTTTTGATTTATCAACTGCATATATATTGTAAATTAGAATATAGAAACTGATTGTGTAGAAAGTAAATATGTTGCAAAAGATGAAATAAAGCACACTTGTTTCCTGTTTTCCTATTTGCTAAAGGAAAATTATGTCACATTTTAAGACATAAGTTTAGTGTATGAAAACTGAAACCAACTTGGTATATATAAAATGTGTAAAACGTATTCTATTTTCTGTTGTTCACTGTGTATACCCATATCGGATCCCTGTCTGTAGAAAATGAGAAAACGGATCCCTCTCTGTTCGCACACAGGACACTCTCTTTGCTAAACAATGAACTCAAACGTCAGTGAGCTCAGAAAATCAAATTTTTTGTCCTAGACACATTTTTGTGCATAAAAACATATGGCCCACGGAATGGCGCAGATATATACCGTTGATTTTCTATTGTTACATTTGTTTTATCATTTCGCACAAGTCCAAACGAAGATGGAATATAGCTGGAGGTACTGGCTTGGATGAACAGTGCGATGCTTATGAAACGTACATACGACTTTCCTTGAATATAGCAAATATCTAGTACCTTAGATCTGAAGCCACTGATCTCATCTTATTTGTAAATAAACAATATGTGGATATTTTTATCATATTTCCTTAAAAACGTTCTACTTTCGATTTCGTTAAGGAACGGGATCCCTCTCAGTCGGCTCAATTTTGCCTCACAGGATCCCTCTTGACTCTCTGTACACGGCACGGGAACACTCTAGGACACAATTATTTTTCTATCGGCACAGGTGCCCTCTCAATTTAACTTCAGTGTTAGAGTATAAAATGGTGTTCGTATTTAATTAAAAACAAAACAATAATTATTGGTTGTTAGCTATGCACAAGTTTTGCAGCGAAAATAGATTGTAAAACTTTAGGGGCGCAATATTCTTCCGCTAAAGAACGAGTGCATATGTATCGATGTAAAAATGATAACCTTTTTATTACATACGCATACAATTTGATGTTACTGAATAAGATTGACAATACTAAAGTAAATAAAAAAGTTAATGCCACGACACACATTCAGTTACGTCACGCATCCGATATGAAAGTCAGGCGTCAGTGTATGGAAAAATATCGATGTTTTCGGTACAGACTTGTGTGCCCGAGCGGACGGGGTTTTGTTATGATAAGTACAGATGTGTCGCTGAACCTTTTCAGACTAGCTATGCATGAATGGCATTTCCTTGTATCAAATCAAATTATACAAATTCGTGTTTAAAAGTTATTTGTGTATCACTAAGATATCTACGGAAGAGCATTAGTGCCAGGTGCGTTTTTAATAACTCGAAATTTCGACTTACGTAACTCGAAATTAACTTGAAATTTCGAATTACTATCTTCCCCTTTTATCAGCAAAATTTGAACGTCCGTCCGTCAGTCAAAGACCAAAAATGTAATGGACGACTTTTGACTCTTCAAAGTGGAATCATCTATATACTCATCCTTTCATTTAGGTATGTCTATATTTCATTGACATATGGGCTCAAACTTAGTAACTCGAAATTTCAAGATACTTAGCTCGAAATTTCGAGAAAGTAACTCGAAATTTCGACTTTAAGTTAGTAACGCAAAATCTCACCATAGTAACTCGAAATTTTGACTAAATTACTCGAAATTTCGAGATAAGTAACTCGAAATTTCGCGTTAATAAATGACATACACCTGGCACTAATGCTTTTCGTAGGTATCAGTAAATTTGATAATAAAATTTATTTTCAATTTAAAAGCATACTAAGGAAAGTAAAAACACCACGATCTATACCCTTAGCAACAGATCGTCGCTTGATTTCCACAACGCCATATGTCAATTTTGGTCAAGTAGGAGTGTTAGGTATCATTGTTTTTGTCTTGCCGAGCTCTATCATAATATTCTGATTGTTTCCTTGTGGAACGTATATAACTAGAGTAAATCGCATTTCCACAAAGCCCTAAATCGTTGAAAACACTATAGGTAATTTCCACAAAGCCACATATTGATACGCCAATGATATTGTCATATCACATCACGTGACAACAATACGAGAAACATGGCGAAGTTTCAACTAAATAGTTACAACCTTTGAAACAGACTTTGCAAATGATTTATTGCAAATAGTGAATATTTACTTGCTATTTATCGCTTTTTACAATTTCATAATTTAGTGATGTATATCATTTGTGCTGAAAGAGCGCAACTTTTTCTGCAAACTCAATGTTAATGTGTGTTACATTTTCGAATGGTTTTGTTTCGAATACTTGATTGTACTTTCAGTGTAAGACTAGTGTTTTACTGTTTTTATTAGTGGTATATATAGTGTATATATAGAGAATCAATAGCGTCCAATAAACGGTCAGTTCTCACTTTTGATCAATAACTTTTATGGGTTTAATGACTAATAAATTTCAGAATTCATACCGAACCATTATATTTACCAAAGGGAATACCTACTGGAATGTTTGTCAGTGGCTGAGATGTATGATATATGTTGTTCAATGCCAAAAGAATGGATTAAATCTGCTGAAAAAGAACGTTCAAAAACATATCAAATAGAATTCAAGATACATGTACCTATGAAAGACAAATGTGACACTTGTGTAAGATGGTTGATGACTTCGAGCATATAGATGAAAGCATTAGACAAAGTTATGAACAATCCTTACAGGACAAAAATCGATAAAAAGAGTGAGCAAGAGGCTTGTAGAAATAATACAAACAGTTTGGTTATATGTTTTTTATGTAGATAATGTCCTTTCTGTTACTAAGGGCAAACGTTTAAGACGTTTTCAGCAAAACAAATTAAACATGTACAATCTGACAGATCTTAATTTAAGAAATAATTTTAAATATCTGAATTATCTATAGTTTCATGCTATCGATGTTTTTTTTTCTGAAATTAATCAAAAGATACATAATAATGTTTTAAAAAAAAATCTAATTCTGGTAATGGTGAAATTTATAGGCCTAAAGTCTGTAGACTGGTATGCCGCGTCTTTTTGGTTTCAATTTTCATTATAAATATGCTGAGTCTTGAATGTTAGTTTAGCATGTAACAGTGGTTACACTGAATATTGACAGTCATTCAATAGTTTTGCTTCAGTATCGGTTGTTGAATTTTTGTAAGGAGATCATTTCGGAGTATTGCATTATAGAAAGTTGTTCAATAGTTCTTTGTAAGAAGTAATGCTTGAAAGTTACTGAATAGGGCTTTTTCAGTTTTCATTAAGATTTTGACATGACTCTGTGTGAATATTCATCGCAGTAATGTTTTGTCTTTTTCAGTCAGTGTTAAACAACGAAAAAGACAGTTTGCAAGGCAGTTTTACCTATTTCTGAAAGTTCTTTTCATTCCACAACGACCTAACACGAAGTTGCATTTTGGAATTAACTTTCAGTACTATAATATTCATTTTCATGTGATTTTTTAAAATCATTTTTTTTAATTTCCTAAAATGCTATCCTATCAATTCTTTTGAAATGTTTTTACATAAGTCTGCTGAATAGAAACTAAACAAGTTATGAAATTTTCAGTTTTTTTACCAAATAGTTGCAAAGTTTTTGGTACTAAAAGTTTTGATCTGCATTTCCCAAAATTTGCAAAAGTGGCACTTGGTGCATTGTGGAAACAATGTGATGAGATGTTCTTTCCAATAAGAATACCATCTCAAAATTCTAACATTGAAGTTGTGCCGATAGAAAAAAATTGTCGAAGAGGGAGGGTTCCCGTGCCGGGTGCAGAGAGTCAAGAGGGATCCTGTGAGGAAAAATTTTGCACCGACTGAGAGGGATCCCGTGCATCAACGAAATCGAACGTAGGGCGTCTTTTAGGAAACATGATGAAAATATCCACATAAAGTGTGTTTACAAGTAAGATGGGATCAACGACTTCACATCTAAGGTACCAGATATTTGCTATATTCAAGAAAAGTCGTACTTAAGTTTCATAAACATCGCACGATATTCATCCAAGCAAGTACCCTCCGTCTACATTCCATCTTCGTTTGATGTGCGTGAAATTAGCCAGAGCAGCCAGAGTAGCCAGAGTTCGGCCAGAGTTCAGCCAGAGTAGCCAGAGTTCAGCCAGAGTTCGGCCAGAGTTCAGCCAGAGTAGCCAGAGTTCAGCCAGAGTTTAGCCAGAGTAGCCAGAGAAGTCAAAACTCTGGTTACTCTGGCTAGCCAGAGTAGCCATAGTTCAGCCAGAGAAGTCATAACTGTGGTTACTCTGGCTGGCCAGAGTAGCCAGAGTTCAGCCAGAGTAGCCAGAGTAGCCAGAACTCTAGTTACTCTGGCTGGCCAGAGTAACCAGAGTTCAGCCAGAGTAGCCAGAACTCTAGTTACCCTGGCTGGCCAGAGTAGCCAGAGTTCAGCAAGAAAAGCCAGAGTTTGTAGGATGTTAAAATGTTCTGGCTACTCTGGTCAGCCATAGTATCCAGAATAGCCCGAGTCACCTGGATTTTATTTGCTTTGGTTAGTCTGGCCAGAGTAGCCAGAGTTTCTAGGATTTAAAGAGCAGGCAGAGTAACCTGGTTCACAAAACATTTTCCGTCTTAGCTGAATTTGATTATGAAACTTAATATGTAATTTCTATCTAAATAGCATGTTTAAACTGAATTTCAAGTTAATTACTATTTTTAAGTGGCTATTTAGAGTAGCCAGAGTAGCTAGAACTCTGGTTAATTTAGAGTAGCCAGAGTAACCAGAACACTTGTTACTCAGGCTGGCCAGAATAGCCAGAGTTCAGCCAGAGTAGCCAGAGTTCAGCCAAAGTTCAGCCATAGTAGGAAGAGTTTCTAGGATTTTAACATGTTCTGACTACTCTGGTCAGCCAGAGTATCCAGAGTAGCCCGAGTCACCAGGATTCCTTTTGCTCTGGTTACTTTGGCTGGCCAGAGAAGCCAGAGTTTGTAAGATTTTAACATGTTTTTGCAAATCTGGTCAGCCAGAGTAGCCAGAGTAACCAGGTCCCATGTTCACAAAAGTTTTTCAGTCTTAGCTGGATTTGATTATGAAATTTAACAATTGAGCCGTGCCATAAGAAAACAAACATAGTGGCTTTGGGACCAGCATGGATCCAGACCAGGCTGCGCATACGTGCAGTTTTGTCAGCTTCCATGTTGTTCGCTTTTAAAGCGTATTGGACTTTGAGAAACTGTTAGCGAACAGTATGGATCCTGACATACAGGCTGGTCTGGATCCATTATGGTCTCAAACCCACTATGTTGGTTTTCTCATGGCACGACTCATATGTCATTTCTATCTAAATAGCATGTTCAGAACTGAATTTTAAGTTAATAACTATCTTCAAGTGGCTATTTAGAGTAGCCAGAGTAGCCAGGACTCTGGTCACTATGGCTGGCCAGAGTTCAGCCAGAGTTTAGCCAGAGTAGCCAGTCCTGGTTACTCTGGCTGGCCAGAATATCCAGAGTTCAGCCAGAGTAGCCAGAAACCTGGTTGCTCTGGCTGGCCGGAGTAGCCGAGTAACCAGGATGTCAATTGCTCTGGCTACTTTGGTTAGGCAGAACAGCCAGAATTTCCGAAATGTCCATTGGTTCTAGCTACCTAGGCTAGCCCGAATAGCCAGAGAAAATACTGTAATACCTATTGCGAAATGACCCTTTTGGTTCTCTCAGGTTTGATTTTTGAGTGTTTTATATATATCAAGTGATTCATAAAACGGACTTAAAAGAATTGTCTTATATTTTAGACTGCAGCCAGAGTAGCCAGACGTTCTAGGATTTTAATATGTTCTAGCTAGTCTGGTCAGCCAGAGTAGTCAGAGTGACCATGATTTCATTTGGTCTGGCTACTCTGGCTAGCCAGAACAGCCAGAATTTTCGAGATGGCCATTGGTACAAGCTACCCTGCTAATCAGAAATAGCCAAAGAAAATACAGTAAAACCTGTTGCCAGAATAGCCAGCTTAATCAGAACTCTGGTTACTGTTGCTGACCAGGACAGTCTGTTTAATAATTTTCACATAGTCTGGCTACTCTGGCTGGCCAGAGTAACCTGGAATAACTGAAATGCGCACGGGTTCTGGTTACTCTGGCTGGCCAGAAAAGCCAGAGAAAAAAAATTTCAGTGAATTCCATATAACTTTGAGTGTAAAAATAAAGAATATTTATTTGAAGGCTTCTTGTTCTGTATTTATTTAACTTCAGTGTTTGCCTTGAATTTGTACCAAATAAATTAACTTGAAGACATAACGATAATATAAAGAAATTGGAGAATAAATTTTTCATACATGTTGACAACAACCAATTCCTGAAATTTGCATATTAAAGTTGTGGAAGTCGACGAAATGTTGACATGTGAACACATACACTTAAAGCGGCTTAATAACGGTATTTCATCTAAACCCTTGGAAAAAGGTAGGTACCTGTGGCATGAAATCAAAACGCAAAATGCCATTCAAAAATTGATTGTGGTTACCTTGTGCCATCAGACAATCAACATTCCATGTTGTATTAACTCGGTATCACTTGTGTATGTGTATGAAACGATACTCACTGTGTTCGGATTAAACAGTTATAGGACTGCTAAATGATAAGACTATTCTTTGAAGTCCGTTTGATGAAACACTTGATACATGAAACACTAAAAAACCCTGAGGGTACAAAAAAGGGTCATTTCGCAACATGTTAAAGCCCTAGAAACTCTGGCTACTCTGGCAGAATCACTTGATACATAAAACACAAAAAAAACCAACCCTGAGAGAACCCAAATAGTCAACAATCTTCTCACACCTTTCCAATATAGCTTCCGTTCCAAACATAGCTGTGAGGCTCACCTATTATCCTTTAAACAAGAAACTTTTGACAATTTCCAATCTGGAAACAAACAGGTCTCATTGTAATGGATTTCTAGAAAACTTTCGACAAGATTCTCTATAAAATCGTGAAACTTTGTGTCGATAGAATCTCTCTATCCTGGATTCAATTTCCTTAGTAACCGTTCTCAATCTGTAGTGATTGAAGGCTCACACACTTTACCAGTTCTTTCAGGGGATTCCTCAAGGTTCAGTGTTGGGTCCTTGTCTCTTTCTTTATTTTATCAATGACCTTCCTGACTCTGTTAAAGGCAGAATACGCTTATTTGCTGATGACACTATCATATACCTCAACATAGACTCGTTAATAGACTCTTACAAAGTTCAAGATGATTTGACAAAATTAGAATAATGGGAACGTAACTGGTCTATGGAATTCAATCCTGATAAATGCGAAGTAATAGGAATCTCAAAAAAAAAAAAAAAAAAAAAAAAAAAAAAAAAAAAAATATCATCTTACCATATAGATCTATATTACTTAATCAAGACCTAAAAACTACAGAAAATGCTTCATATCTTAGTGATGTCTTAACTTTGAAACACTTACTGAAATATTACATCTTCAAAAGCTAGTAACACTCTCAGATTTATACAAAAATATGTACAATTTTATAACAATAATATTAAAGAAACTGCCTAAAAACATACGTTCGCCCACAATTTGAATACTGTAACACCATATTGCATCCATTGCAGAAAAAACTTAGTATATGAGATTATTATCATTATTATTATTATTATTATTATTATTATTATTATTACTAATCCAAATTTGTTGAACGCCCATTTAATATAAAATATACGTTCAAGGGCGCTTAACAATTAAACATGTGACATATCGAAGATATGTAGGTAAATCATAAAAACATGGCATATGCAATATTAAAACTGAAAGTGAATGATTTGATTAATGGTTATTTGTATAACATTAATCGGGATGCATGTATTCTTCTATGTTCTAGTGTCTGCCATTAAGTTTCAAACATTGATGTTACGCTGCTTTGGTATGAGTAGCCAGAACATGTTAAAATCCTAATAAAGTCGTGTTACTCTGGCTGAACTCTGCCTACTCTGGCCAGCCAGAGTAATCAGACTTCTGGCTACTCTGGCTGAACTCTGCCTACTCTTGCCAGCCAGTTAACCAGAGTTCTGGCTTCTCTGGCTACTATAAATAGCCAACTAAAAATAGTTATTAACTTGAAATTCAGTTTTAAACATGCTATTTAGAAAGAAATAACATACTAAGTTTCAAGATCGAATTCAGCTAAGACTGAAAATGTTTTGCGAACACGGGACCTGATTACTCTGGCTACTCTTGCTGACCAGAGTAGCCAGAACATGTTAAAACCCTAGAAACTCTGGCTACTCTGGCCAGCCAGAGTAACCAAAGCTACTTTAATTAACCACTTGAAAATAGTTATTAACTTGAATTTTTTTAAATATGCTATTTAGATAGAAATGACATATTAAGTTTCATAATTAAACTTAGCTAAGACTGAAAATACATGGTACCTGGTTACTCTGGCTACACTGGCTAGTCTGGCTGATCAGAGTAGCCAGAACATGTTAAAATCCTAGAAACTCTAGCTTCTCTGGCTGAACTCTGGCTGCTCTGTTAGAAACAGCCAGAGTGACCAGAGCAAATGATATCCTGGTGACTCGGGCTACTGTTGCTACTTTGGCTGAACAGAGTAGCCAGAACATGTTAAAAATCTAGAAACTCTGCCTACTCTGGTTGAATTATGAGTAGCCAGAACATGTTAAAATCCTAATAAAGTCGTGTTACTCCGGCAGAGTTCTGGATACTGGATGAACTCTTGCTTAACTATGGCTACTCTGGCCAGCCAGAGTAACTAACCAGAGTTCTGGCTACTCCTGCTGAACTCTGGCTACTCTGGCTAGCCAGAGTAACCAGAATTATGGCTACTCTGACTGAACTCTGACTACTCTGGCCAGCCAGAGTAACCAGAATTATGGCTACTCTGACTGAACTCTGACTACTCTGGCCAGCCAGAGTAACCTGAGTTATGACTTCTCTGGCTGAACTCTGGCTACTCTGGCCAGCCAGAGTAACCAGAGTTATGACTTCTCTGGCTGAACTCTGGCTGAGCTCTGGCTACTCTGGCCAGCCAGAGTAACCAGAGTTTTGACTTCTCTGGATGAACTCTGGCTACTCTGGCTAGCCAGAGTAACCAGAGTTTTGACTTCTCTGGCTACTCTGGCTAAACTCTGGCTGAACTCTGGCTGAACTCTGGCTACTCTGGCTGAACTCTGGCCGAACTCTGGCTGAACTCTGGCTACTCTGGCTACTCTGGCTGCTCTGGCTAATTTCACGCACATCTTCGTTTGGGCTTGTGTGAACTGATAAAACAAATGTAACGATAAAAAGGCAATGGTATATAGCTACGTCATTCCGTGGGCCATATGTTTTTATGCACAAAAAAGTGTTTAGGACGAAAAAATTGATTTTCCGAGCTCACTAACGTTGGAATTCATTGTTTAACACAGACAGTGTCCAGTGCGCGAACAGAGAGGGGTCGTTTTCCTCATTTTCCACAGAAAGGGATCCGATATGGGTATACACCGTGTTGTTGCTTTTTTTCATTTTGTGATGTTTTGGCAATCCTAACCAAGAAGATAAATGGAGCCTTTTATTAGGCTGTATCCACATCGAATTTTCTGTTTTGAAAAATGATTTTTTTCAGTTATACATTGAGGAACAACTATATACATGTAACAATTTTGTAAATGTTGATTCTACTTATAAGTCAAATGACTCGTTTGGCATTTAAGGCATTTAAAAACAATTGTTTTGACCCACCTACATCGCTACTTTGCAAATTAACAGAAGTCAATTATATACAAATATCAACCTTCACCTTTACAGAATATAAGTATTTCCAAAGCTTGAGTTGGCGACTAGATGCTTAAAGTTAGCAAAATCTGCAATGCTATATACAGTGTCGGTAACCCATGTACAAATAACAAAAACAGGTATTTACCTTCATTACAGTGTGAACCAGTGTATCCGGATCGACATTTTCCACGGCATATTCCATGATTATTGGTACAGTTCCCTCCG
>NW_026461144.1:0-72237 GCF_021730395.1 Mercenaria mercenaria | reverse complement strand
TGAACATAAGAAAATAATTATCCTCTAATACGTTATAATAAATTTATCAAATGGATGCTGTGGGTAGATATTTTGTAAATAAATGCAAACCTGTACCAAGAAATCAAGGTTTCCTGACCATAAAATTAGGTCATATGAGAGGTTTGTCAAGTATTAAATTATTCTTCAAAACATATGATATAATAAGAGCTAAAGAGTTACAGAAATAAAGAAAAACAATAAAATAAGAATGTAAAACAGGAGTATCCAGTCGGTTGTCGGATTAGTGAAATAACATTACATCATTATTGTTTTTAAACTTATACAGTAAATTACACGTATTCGGGATTAAACTTGAACTCAAAAAATATAAATGTACAAATAAGCAGTAAATATACATCAGTAAAGTCGAAGAAGTATTTAAATACCTACAAAAGAACATAGAGGGATGTGCTCCATCGTTAAGTTCTAAAAATGGCAATGAATTATTTAAAATTTTATAGATGCTCTAACCAGGATTCCATGTTTTCAAATGTTACTAATTAGTGACTTCATGGTTATAAGCTCATCTTAAAAGATGAAAAGATTACACTGACTTTGAATTTATAAAGTATCAGTTATACTACAAAGACTGTAATCTGTATTTTTACTTCATTGTAATACGAGTACGCACCGCCTGCTTTGCTATATCAATACAAAAACGCTGGAGACGTGCGTTCGATCCTATCACTTCTGTTATTTCTTTATTATTATTATTATTATTATTATTATTATTATTATTATTTTGTCTATCTCTGATACAAAAAGGACAGATTCCGTAGAATGTGTACAGTTAACGTATTAATACCATACACAGAATGGCAACAAGAGATAATCTCGCGTTTACATGCGCATGCCAAGCGCCTCAGGTCAAAAATACCCCGCCGCGATCACAGCGTTACTGTTATTTGTGTCACTTTTAAGCGGATAATTAGTGAGAAAGGAGCTTAGGGATTTATGCAGGTTTGTTTTCTCGAATATACGATTTCTGTACATGCACTTAAATTTTGCGGGACATTTACCTGACAATTTTTGATGTTATGTAGAGCTCCCAAACCAAAAAAAGATTGGAATGAATCGGTGTAATAAATGGTAAACAAATCGGGTGATTTGTTCACGATTTGATCACGATTCAAATGGTATGCAAATGAGCTAATGAATCGGTAATAAATCGTATACAAATCGTTTAATAAATCGGTAACAAATCAGGACTTTAAATTGTTTTGCTAAATAATGAATCGGTAACAAATCGGGTATGCTGAAGTTGAAATGAAAGGAATTTGGAATCGGTGGCACTAATAAATCGATAATAAATCGTGCTAATGAATCGGTAATGAATCGTACTAATAACTCAGCATTATTTTTAAGGGACGAAAGAATGGGTACAAAAAGTTTGAGGACGAATTGTAATTCTCTAGAAAGGGTAGCATTAATTTATAACTATAAAAATGGCAAACTAAATGTTCTAGTAAGGAAAGAACAACATGAAATATATAGATTCTATTTACAGTATAGCAATTGCAAAATTCAAAAATATGATACATATTAGAACATATGCATCAGATCTAATTTATAAATTTTTTAACGTTGTCATGAAAACATATGACAATCTTGTAATTATTTCCTAAAAACTTAACAGCTTCAAATATAGTGTAAACAGCTAATGTATGCACTTAAACATGTCCTTTTACAACTATATTAGACAATCAAACATTTGCACTTACTCCATAACAGTTAAAATTCCAGTGTTTTAGAGGATGCTTGTGGTGTCTCTTTGTATTTCAGTTATCCCGCCAAAATGCGTTAAAGATGGCTGACAATATACTCATGTTTCCCGCCCAAAAAGTCACAACTTTACTTTTTAATGAATCGGTAATAAATGGTACTGCACAAAATATCTGTTTCTAATGAATGGTAAACAAATCAGTTAGTTGCAATGAATTGGGGACGGACTTTCTCTGCTAAACCCGATTTGCTTCCGATTCATTAAATGAATCGTAAACAAATGGTGTTCCCGATTTGTTCACCATTTATTCACGATTTTGATACCATTTGTTACTTGATTTTTTTGTTTGGGAGAATATGAAAAACTATTAGACTAAACTTGAATTTCTTACACTTTACAAAGACTAAGAAGGGGAGGAGGGCGCTTTAATTAATGCAGGGATTATTGTCACAGTCACAATCCTGAAATCATACAAGATATTTTCAAAACGGGACAATTAAGTGTATATATGTGCTTCTTTTTTAAAAAAAAACTGTATAATTTATTTATGTGCGTCACCATTTTTGCTTTTCATGTCTTTCATACTTATAATTTTGTCTTTAACATAGTTTCGGACGGACTGTTTCTCGAATACTGTCGCGCATAAAAGCGAGGTTATGACCGTTAAGTTAGTCAATTAATTTTTTTTTCTGTTTCAGGATTGCTTAACATAAAATGATTATTACACTCTTCCAAATACATATAAACCACTGTTAGATCGTTTGAGCATTTGACTTGCGTATATTTTAATAATATATTGTACTAAAATAAAGACAAAACCTGAAATAAAATGTGAAAACTACTTCTGCTGCCGTGAAGTAAACGCTTTCTGAATGTTAGTAGTCAAAACTATTTGCACTCTGCTCTATGGACCTCGGGTAATAGTTTTGACTGTTAGCCGACATGCCATTCAATAAGGTAGTGGCTAGGGGTCCGGTAACCAGACCTCTAGACCCTGAGTCTAGATGTCCGGTTACTTGGCCTCCAGACAACCCGTACATGGCAGGCTAGAGGTCTAGTAATCCTTATAGACACCGAGACTTTTCTTGTATTACAAAGAGCAGACTGATTTAAAAAGTTTGTTTTCATACTTTCCTCGATTATTTGAATGTTTCAGTCACAGGAAACAGATGTATTTATAATTCTTTAATCCCGGGAAAAGTACGATCGCATATTAAAGATAAATACACCTCGGCATTTTGCGTTCAGAGATATGTAATCAATACTAATTAACAGAAATTAACAGTGCCGACGATTTCGCATTCATTCGTACTAGTTTATTTATCATTCCAATATGGCGGACAGTATGCGGCGAGTACACTTCTGGAGACACAGTAAACACAAATAAATAAAAGGGCATAGCTTGCTGAAAAAGTACAATTAATTAACTTATTAAGATAAGAACATGCACATGATACTTACCAAAAGAAACAAAGTGAATTTCGACAGTTTTATGCATAGAAATAAAATTCCGGTTCCCTAGCCTATGCACGGTACTTTGGCTAGAGAACCGGTTCCGGACGAATAAGTTCGTTGTCTAGGGAACCGATTCCGGTTCTCTAGCCACTGCCATATATAGCTCTCTCGCTATTCATATTGATTACCGGACCTCAGCCTGTCGTGTACGAATTACCGGGCGCTTAGCCACTTCCATTCAGTAAGCGTATAATGTTACATGATTCTTTATAAAATTCACCGATCAATAATTTGTGCTAGTGTTTGTTTTTTCTGATACCGTGCAATAAAACACGTGCAGGCCTCAAACATATTTTTTGACAACTGACCTTCAAGTCATTCGATCAAAGGTTGAATAATATATTTTGTGTGTATATTTCTTATCTATATTCCAAAGTAGGTTATTTTGTTAAATCGCCATTACGAAATTTTATTAATATTTCTTAGCCGATAAAGCTAGACGTCATTGCCTATCACAAAAATCAATAAAAACCGATAATCCAATATCACAGCCTTCGGACGGATTCGTCGATTTCCGTACCAGTTGTTGTTGTATGGTAACACTGGTACAAAATAATTCCAGTATCTGACTTGATACATCTACAGTAAAGAATTAAATGCAATACAACTTTTAACAATGCTTAAAAGAAATAAAAAGAGAAACATCATATTCAAAATATTATTTTTTAAGTAAAAGTTAGGCCAGCATTTTATATAAGTATTAGGGACCTATGGGTTAAAGGTCAGTAATTCAAATCCTTCTTTGTTTCATATAAAAAAAAACGACAACTTCATGTCCTCTTTACGTATCTTTAGAGAACATCACTTTTCCCTACACCAAGTTTTCATAAGAGTTCTATCACAAATTTACGAAAAAATGAAAAGAAAATAGGGGGTTGAATAGTTCCTAGTGAAATGCCAGTCAGTTGTGGTCTGCTACCCTAAAAATGGCGCATATTTGCTCTCCTCCGCGCAATAAACACCTACTTTCGGTTTCGATCTGCAAAATTGTATGAACATGAAAACCGTCTCATTTCATGCAGAATGTATTCTAGTAGCGAAAAAGTGTAATTAAAGCACTCGTTCTACACGAATTTGCGCAGAAAATGGGAAAATTAGGAAAATTAGGATCTATTTATTATGGACTTCTTTCGACTACACCACGGAAGCACATTTTCGACCGAATTACTGACCTTATTCCTATGGTAGCATTGACCATATTGATATTATAGGATAATAGATCCCGTATTCTGGTATTTCCGTAAATAGGGTCAGGGGAGCTGGCGAGAATAACCGGTATGAAGACCGTGTACAATATAAGCGATTATTTTTGCCAGAATAACGATTTAGGATAGTTCTTACTTTCTCCCAATGATAGTACTATTTTACAACCTCGGCAGCAAAATCTTTGCAAAAATAACGCACGGACCGAGGTTATAGGTACAAATAAGGGGCCACCAAAGGAAAATCAAGTAGTGGCGAAGTCTAGTAAACATACAGCCGACGACAGGCAACGGTAAGCAAACAGTCGGTAAACAGGTAAACCTTAGTTTTGAAATATACCGCGAAAAATAGGCGTCACGTACACAGAAAACGCGTGAAGAGCATTCATTAATTAATAATTTCGCTTCAAACTTTCAGTATCGATTGTATACGTATCATTCTGGTCAAAAATCTAAAATCGCTCGAGCGGTACCATAATACACGGTAAGCGTGTAAATTTACACGCTCACCGTGTAAATTTATACGTTAAGCGTGTTTTTTACACGCTTAGCGTATAAATTACACGCTAAGCGCGTAAATTTACACGCTAACCGTGTAAATTTACACGCTCAACGTGTATTTTCGTTGACCCGATTCTAAATTCAGAATTCGAGCGGATAGACCAATCAAAATTTAGTTTAGAACTGCAAAAATGACTGCATTCACCGCGTCTTCTGTATCCATATGAAAAAATACAGACATCAGTAGTTTCTAAAACGAGTGTATATTATTAAATGGGTAATAATTCATAACTACAACCAAATGGAGAATAATTTCATTGACGAAATGGATAATATCTATTTCTGGGTAGCCGACGACCGGCCGCGCGAAGCCCCTGTAATATTTATTATGCGTACCTGTAACTAACAAAGTTCTTACTGAAATAAATAATAATTTAAAACTATAACGGATTGGAGAATAATTTCTTTCACGAAATGGATAATATTTATTTCTAGGTAGCCGACGACCGGCCGCGCGGAGCCTAGGAAATGTATATTATGCGTACATGTAACTTCGAGTTTAATCATATTTTATTGCTTATTACTGTTTACATTTATACTAACAAACATCAAAAATGTACATGTACTGCCAAGAAAATAAGCAAATGGATCGGGTCACAAGTACATGTACCTAACAAACTTATTACTAAAATGGATAATAACTACAACGAAATGGAAAATATTATTTCATAGCCGAAATGGCTAAAATTTGTATTACCTAAATGAAAAATAATTATATATGGAACATTTAAAGATCAATTATTTAAACAAAAGTTTTTCTCTTATTTCCTTGCTCGACCTCGCAGAACTTACAACCTGCCGCAATAAGCTTGCATGATACTTGTAATATAATTAAAAGTGGAAGTTGAAAATGAAATATTCAATTAGGTCCAGCCTTTCATTTTGTATCCACTTATACTCAAGTGGGGATCAATTCGTTCCGTATTCAAAAATAGTAATCATGTTAAAATTGTTATTTATCATTTCTATTGATTATTCGAATTGAAAGTTTTTATTTGAAAATATCAAATGACAGCGGTCAGATTTAATAGAGAGAGAGAGCGAGAGAGAGAGAGAGGGTGTGTGTGTTTGGGGGGGGGGGGGGGGGGGGGGGGGGGGGGGTAGCAGGGAAGGGTGTTCTAGACTTGAATTCTTGTTCTATTGTTTTGCGGAATTCAGCTTTATCATAATTATTCTATTAAATTACGGATAATGACTTCTGCGCACGATACATTTTCGATATGAAAATGATCCAGCATGTAAATATAAGAAATAAAAAAATATAGATAGGTATTTTCCATCAGTAAGTAGTTAAAGTCCTTTATTCATATCTAACGAATTTACATTTTTTGTAACAACTCTTTCATCGTTTTAAAAATAAATGTCCATTAAATTTCCAAATATATTCTTACAGATTTTACAATTATACTAGATATCTTGTGAAATTTTTGTTTTCGTGTCACAAGACAGCTCCGCCACGTGATATATTAATCCGTGTGCGTTCTTATATAGTGGCATTGATGACTGAAGGCATTAAATTGTATCATATCAAAGCCATCTTACATGCTTCAGTAAATTTTATGATGCGCTCTAAGTAGGGAACCTCGAAAGGATCTTGATAACCTAGGTGACATATGTTTTATCATGTCATTTTGCATAATAGTTACGTAATGATTTCCGGTAGATCACTTAAAACAGCAACTTCAGTGACATGGAGCCGCCCCCGCCCCCCATGTACATGTCATTCAAGTCGGAGAAAAATAAATACTATTTGAAGTGAATCCTGGAATGTAGGACGTTTTGGCCAGCGGACGTTTTGGCCCGGACGTTAACCGTGTATTATGGTACCGCTCGAGCGATATCAGACTTTTGACCCAAACGGTACGTCATACGATAGAGAATAGATATAACTCGAATGCTAGAGCATTTTTAATGAGATATTAATGTAATAGTACGCAAAATCATACAAAAACAGCCGATTTGCAATAAATTGCCTGTAAAATTTCATACAGCGCATTCGTAAATAGATATTTTGTTTTATCAGAAAATAAACCGATGCGACCATTAAATTCAGACTTTCGGTCAGATAATGCCAGAAAACAGAATAGAAAAATATTAAAAAATAAGAAAATAGCATCAGTTTAAAAAAAAATGGCCAACATACTTAGAGCGGCTAAGTAATACTATATAGAATGACACATTTATCGATACAACATATGAGCCGCGCCATGAGAAAACCAACATAGTGGTTTTTCGACCAGCATAGAATCAGACCCGCCTGCGCATCCGGTAATAGTATGTTACTCATCACAGACTATTGGCTTCAACTTTAGAGCCACTGGCACAAACTTTTCCTGATTGGCGAATTTGTTGGCGCAAAGTGAAATTGACCCAGAGGAAACCCTGATAAGTCATTCTTTCGATTTGTATACTGCACTGACAACATTCCTCAAGATAAGGTAACTAAGTCACAGTCTTTTCAAATGGTCACCGGTGTGTGCCTTACTCAGTGTGCGCTGCAGCCACTGGAAGTTCCTCTATTTCATATAAATAAAAGAAGAGCCTACAGCTATTTAATGTGTCAATACCTCAGTAAACTATCCCTATGGTTACCTTCGCGTTGGTATCAGCTCGAAGTGATATGCAGTGTATTCGTCTTCCAATATGAATTGTCGTCTGCAGTAGTGGCTTCGCACATGAATTGTAAACGAATTTTAATTTAAACAAGCTTAGCTTTGTAGAAAACGTTAGTATGCGGCCGTTGTCGATTCAACGTCGTGAACACTTATTCTAACATCGCTCTACTATTACACAAAATTACATCACAGAAAGTGGAATCGTTAGCCATGATAGCTCAGTCGTAGGGCCTTCGACTTCAGATCGAGAGCATCGGAGTTTGAGCCGCACCGGAAGGAGAGACAGAGAAATGGAGGTCACAGTTAGGCAGAGTAGCTGGTCCAGCGAATTTATTCCTGAAAGATAAGATCTTCAGATGACGGCAAAAAAATGCAGCTGGTCCAACGGAGAGGCTTTATTTCTTGGCGAAAACTTCTTAATCAAGTCTATTTTTTCCACATTGGAGATCATCAGACTTTATCGTAGATTTTCATATAAAACTCTATCTTAATATCGTCCCACCAAGGCGGACCAAAAACAGTAAAATAGGCTACCACACCATAATTTCAAAGAGTTTCCTGACCGTGGTTTTGCAGCTGCTTCCGATAAAATATGCATGCAAATATCATTTTTCCTGTCGTGCAAAAGTAGACTTCCTTTCTCACACTGCCAAATGTCAACTTTTTTGAGTATTGTGTTACTTTGAATAACATCATTTGAATGTAGACGTAAATATTGTATCATCGTTTCTCCAAAGAGACACAACTGTTTATTCGCCATTCCTAAAGACTTCCACTTCGATTTATCCACCAGTTTTATGAAGTAATATTCTGAAGATTTAAGTCTCAAATACAAGTTCAATTCAACATTTTGATGTCTATCCGCATGAACGGTTTTTTCGTTTAGATGACCTGTAAAAAGAACAATAATGTTGTAAACATTTATGACATACGCCCAGTAAATGAGTAACAGAAAAATAAACTAAAATACAGACTTACACTATGTAAAGTAGAATCTGGTATAGAACGAATTACTGCATTATCCTTTTACACAACAAGAGCACCGCCTTGCGGATGCAGATGCTCATCTGAATTTTTTGTTTCTGTGTAAAAAAAAAAATATAAACCTAGCCATGATTCTCTAAGTCCTATAAACCTAGCCGTGATTCTCTAAGTCCGAAGGAGGTCAATATTCTTGCAAAAAGCAATGCAAAGTTACGGTACTTGCTGTGCAGTGTCAACTTTAATGGCGAATAACTGCTCCAGGTTTTAAATCGATAGATTTGACCGTAAAGGAGAAAAGTTGACTTTGAAAGCGAACAGCATGGATCCTGGTCAGACTGAGCGGATGCTGGTCACAAACGCGGCACTATGTTGGTTTTCTCATGGCGCAGCTCATTTAATTAAATAAAAATATTCTTGAATCAAACAGGTCTATGTTCAAAAACACATTCATACGTCCTTTTTGAAAGCTAATCATATTTCACACATTGATAAAACTTGTCGTAAATATTTGTACATAAGATGACACGTCGTGTTATCAATGTTTATCTCTAATCAGCGTGATTTTATATTGTTGATTGCATTATGTATGGCGGTGACACGTGAAACGCAATTATTTATGTCATATATCACCCTTTGCGCCTTTAATTAAATAAATACGGGTGCATTTCGGTTATGAAATTACCCGTGCGCCGCCAAACTTCAATAACATATCAAATCGTTTTGTGTAAACATATTTTCTTTTCCTTTCGTAAGTTAAATATTTGTGTCATTCATGATCGAATTCTGTCAAATACCCTTCAAAATAATACCTTTACCAAAACACAACAACAACAGAAAAAACAACAACATAAGCATTCCGGTTATGTAAAGTTTATTCAGGTGTATTCCGGTATTTTAGGTGCGTTCTGGTTTAATGTCTGATCGGAGCAAAGAGCTTAAATGTAAACTTGTAAATTTTATACCCGTGTAAAATTCTTTAAGAACAGTTTTCATAATAGTTCCTTAAATACACAGGTTGAATATATATCTTGACTATAAAAAGCGAAATATGACTTCACAGAGTAAAACATTGAAAGGAAGTTTTGAAAAAAAGCAGAATTTTTAGTTCATCATGGCTGTGTGATTTACTGAAGATCAAATTTGCTGAAAAAATGTATTATAAAAATTAAAATGTAAGAGCTCTAATCCTGTTGCCTGCGTGGTAGAATAAATAGACAGACAAATGTAGCGTCTTTCTCAATATTTTAGATAACATATTCATATTCTTAATCACTTCTTTTACTGGAATATGAATCAAGTATTATATACATTTTCGACTTGTTCCGCTTTTCACTTTTATATTGAAATATTACATCATATATCCAATATAATTGCTTTTTTCCAGTATGGCTGCCTAAAACAACATGATAACATCGTTTGGTAAACCGCCCGCCTGTTAATATATATTATATAATGTATCTAGTTTTGTTTTGATTACGCTACGCTGTGTAGTTTTGGCCGTTCCCGGCCAAATTAATCAATCGTAGGCCCAGCGAAATTTGAATCTGGAGACCTGCAGGGCCCGTATTCATAAAGCTCCTTAGGAGAAAACTTAGAAAATCCTTAAATATGTAAAATTTCCTGAACATCATAGTACAAAAGAAAAGTGTAGACACTATAAGATTAATAGTAATCTTCATTACTTTGCAAAACTGTAAGTGACATTATTGTTAAACATTCCAACTACCTCGACGACAGTCCACAAAATGCTTTTGAACTGTTCCCTTAGTTAGTCCCTTAGGGAAAATTTTCCCTTATGAGCTTCATGAATACCAGCCTATATCTCAAATACAAGTCAAAGCCTGGATATATTCCAAACTGTAATATACATGTATCATGTATAAAAGAGGGCCTTAATTCAAGACCCAAACGCTGTTTTAGAACATGTTCCTTTCAAAGCCTATTGCAAATAGAGAAACTGTTAGTGAACAGCATGGATTCTGACCAGACTGCGCGGATGCGCAGGCTGGTCTGATTCTATGCTGGTCGAAAAACCACTATGTTGGTTTTCTCATGGCGCGGCTCATATGTTGTATCGATAAATGTGTCATTCTAATATAGTATTACTTAGCCGCTAGTATGTTGGCCATTTTTTTTAAACTGATGCCATTTTCTTATTATTTAATATTTTTCTATTCTGTTTTCTTGCATTACCTGACCGAAAGTCTGAATTTAATGGTCGCAGCGGTTTAAATACATTTTCTGATAAAACAAAATATCTATTTACGAATGCACTGTATGAAATTTTACAGGTAATTTATTGTAAATCGGCTGTTTTTGTATGATTTTGCGTACTACTACATTAATATCTAATTAAAAATGTTCTAGCATTCGAGTTATATCTATTCTCTATCGTATGACGTACCGTTTGGGTCAAAAGTCTGAAATCGCTCGAGCGGTACCATAATACAGTACACGGTTAACGTCCGGGCCAAAACGTCCGCTGACCAAAACGTCCTACATTCCAGGATTCACTTCAAATAGTATTTATTTTTCTCCGACTTGAATGACATGTACATCGGGCGCGGGGCGGCTCCATGTCACTGAAGTTGCTGTTTTAAGTGATCTACCGGAAATCATTACGTAACTATTATGCAAAATGACATGATAAAACATATGTCACCTAGGTTATCAAGTTCCTTACGAGGTTTGATGGCTTTGATATGATACAATTTAATGCCTTCAGTCATCAATGCCACTATATAAGAACGCACACGGATTAATATATCACGTGGCGGAGCTGTCTTGTGAAACGAAAACAAAAATTTCACAAGATATCTAGTATTGGAAAATCTGTAAGAATATATTTGGAAATTTAATGGACATTTATTTTTAAAACGATGAAAGAGTTGTTACAAAAAATGTAAATTCGTTAGATATGAATAAAGGACTTTAACTACTTACTGATGGAAAATACCTATCTATAATTTTTTATTTCTTATATTTACATGCTGGATCATTTTCATATCGAAAATGTATCGTGCGCAGAAGTCATTATCCGTAATTTAATAGAATAATTATGATAAAGCTGAATTCCGCAAAACAATAGAACAAGAATTCAAGTCTAGAACACCCTTCCCTGCTACCCCCCCCCCCCCCCCCCCCCCACACACACACACCCTCTCTCTCTCTCTCTCTCTCTCTCTCTCTCGCTCTCTCTCTATTAAATCTAGCCGCTGTCATTTGATATTTTCAAATAAAAACTTTCAATTCGAAGAATCAATAGCAATGATAAATAACAATTTTAAGATGATTACTATTTTTGAATACGTAATGAATTGATCCCCACTTGAGTATAAGTGGATACAAAATGAAAGGCTGGACTTAATTGAATATTTCATTTTCAACTTCCACTTTTAATTATATTACAAGTATCATGCAAGCTTATTGCGGCAGGTTGTCAGTTCTGCGAGGTCGAGCAAGAAAATATGACAAAAACTTTTGTTTAAATAATTGATCTTTAAATGTTCCATATATAATTATTTTTCATTTAGGTAATACAAATTTTAGCCATTTCGGCTATGAAATAATATTTTCCATTTCGTTGTACATTAGTTATTATCCATTTTAGTAATAAGTTTGTTAGGTACATGTACTTGTGGCCCGATCCATTTGCTTATTTTCTTGGCAGTACATGTACATTTTTGATGTTTGTTAGTATAAATGTAAACAGTAATAAGCAATAAAATATGATTAAACTCGAAGTTACATGTACGCATAATATACATTTCCTAGGCTCCGCGCGGCCGGTCGTCGGCTACCTAGAAATAAATATTATCCATTTCGTGAATGAAATTATTCTCCAATCCGTTATAGTTTTAAATTATTATTTATTTCAGTAATAACTTTGTTAGTTACAGGTACGCATGATAAATATTACAGGGGCTTCGCGCGGCCGGTCATCGGCTACCCAGAAATAGATATTATACATTTCGTCAATGAAATTATTTTCCATTTGGTTGTAGTTATGAATTATTACCCATTTATCACATGTTTGACGTCGCGGGAGTGTAATAAAGCCATTAAATAAAAATGATAATACACTAGTGTAATAAAGCTTTGACGTCGACGTCATTTATAGTATAAGCGACGTTGGTCAATTTGACTTGTTTATATAGTAAAGGAAAGTAGAATTTTTGATGTTTCCACAAGAAAGGCTAACATGTGATAAAAAGAATATTACATTTGTGACTTTCCACATTGAATTTATTAAACTCGTTGAATAAAATTGATAAAATGCTCGGCAGAGCCTCACATTTTATCATTTTATTCAACTCGTTTAATAAATTCAATATGAAAAGACACTCATGTAATATCCTCTATTTAATAATATACACTCGTTTTAGAAACTACTGCTGTCTGTATTTTTTCATATGGATACAGAAGACGATCATACTACTGGTCCGCGGTGAATGCAGTCATTTTTGCAGTTCTAAACTAAATTTTGATTGGTCTATTCGCTCGAATTCTGAATTTAGAATCGGGTCAACGATTGTGTTAATTACACTTTTTCGCTACTAGAATACATTCTGCATGAAATGAGACGGTTTTCATGTTCATACAATTTTGCAGATCGAAACCGAAAGTAGGTGTTTATTGCGCGGAGGAGAGCAAATATGCGCCATTTTTAGAGTAGCAGACCACAACTGACTGGCATTTCACTAGGAACTATTCAACCCCCTATTTTCTTTTCATTTTTTCGTTAATTTGTGATAGAACTCTTATGAAAACTTGGTGTAGGAAAAAGTGATGTTCTCTAAAGATACGTAAAGAGGACATGAAGTTGTCGTTTTTTTTTATATGAAACAAAGAAGGATTTTAATTACTGACCTTTAACCCATACCTTACACGTTGCAATCCCGAGTTAATAAAGTGATAATAAATTGTAATAGCATTATTATTCTGTAAAAGGGTACATCTAAATTATTGGTAACATATATATTTCAGTGGGTAAGGTAAGTCAATATAAATATATTCAATGATAGGTGAAAGCAGAAACAAATTAGTAGTCATCTTTTGTAATGCATAAATCCTACTATATATCATCATTATCGATGTAAAGTACGAAATATGTATTTAGACGAAGATGTAAAACTATCAAGTTTATTTAAAAATTCTAGCCGCTAAGATGGCTGCCATAATGTTTTTGAACTGACTAATTTTATGTACTAGCAACAACTTTCAAGAATATGCTTCAGCTTGTTGATTTATTTACGTTATACCAGACGTACATAAGTTATTTATTCAAACGCATCGTGATTTACAGAAAAAAAGAAATACATTTGTGTATTGTATTGTTTGACATTTATAAAATAAATGAAACAGCATAATGGTGGATACATGCACACCAGATATAGGTTGTAAATGTACTTATTAACAGTAGCATGTTATCATATTAGCTGTTCTGAGCATAATGTGTTCAGGTTGAGCTATTGTGATCACTCACTGACCGGCGTCTGTCTGTCAACACTTTCCTACAATTAACATATCCTCCTAAACCACCATGCCAATTTTGATGAAACCGAATGGAAAAAACTTTAAAAATCTTCTCGTTCGAAGCCATAGGTCTTAGGGCTTTGATATCTAGATGTAGCATTATTAAGTGGTCTTCTACCAAGATTTTTCAAATTATATCCATTTGATCAAATATGTCCCCGGGGACACATGGTTTCCACTTTTTTCTAATTTGATTTAGACTTGTATAGAGAAAACTATGTAAATCTTCGTGTACAAAACCATAGGTGTCAAATACGGTCCCGCCCTGGGTGTCACATCGTTAATATAGACTTGTTTAGGGGAAACTTTGAAATTCTTTTGGTACAAAGTCGCATGGCCTAGGGCTTTGATATGTGGTATGTAGCATTATCTAGTGGTGACTTATACAGAGGAAAAACTTTGAAAATCGTATTGTCCATAACCACATGGTACAAATGTATAAGGCTTTGATATTTGGTATATAGTATCATCTAGCGGGCCTCAAAAAAAGTCTTCAATTGTATCACTAGCGTCAAATATGTCCCTAGGGGTCACATAGTTTATACAGACTATTTCTATTTTAATATAGACTTATATATGGAAAACTATGTAAATCGCCATGTACAAAACTACAGGGTCTTGGACTTTAATATTGTATGAAGCATCATCTAGTGGTTTTCTAACAATATTTTTCAAATTATCTGCTAGGGTCAAATATGGCCCCGCCCTGGGTGTCACATGGTTTATATAGACTTGTTTAGGGTAAACTTTGAAAATCTTTTGGTACAAAATCACATGACCTAGGGCTTTGATATAAGTTATGTAGCATTGTGTTGTAGTCCTTTACCAAGATTTTTCAAATTATACACTTTGGGTTAAAACTGGCCCCGCCCTAGGAGCACATGTTATAAAAAGACTTTTATTATAGAAAAAATTTAAAAATATGGTCTTAAACCATAAGGACTAGAACAAAGATATTTATTAGTATGTGGCATGCTCTTGTGGTTCTCTACCAAAGTTGTTCAAATGATGACTCTGGGGTCAATATATGCAACGTCCAGGGAGTCCCTTGTTTTTCATTTCTCGTTCAAAACCATAAAGCCATTTGGTGTTTGGTATTGTCTACTATCAGGTTTCAAATCATGACTATGGGGTCAAAATTGACTGCACTCTGGATTCAACTGTGGCTTATACAGGGAAAACCTTTTTTTTAAAGCCATAAGTCCCAGAGCTTAGATATTTAGTATTTAGCATGTTCAGGTCGTTCTCTATCAAGATTGTTCAAATAGTGACCCGGAGTCAATATAGGACGCTCCCGGGTGATTCCTTGTTTTACATAGACTTTTTTGTTTTGAAGCAATCGCATAGAAATTTGGACCACAACTATAAAGTCTGATACAAATTTCAATACTCATCTTGAACAGGAAAGAAAGAACGAAGTCCGATTTCATGCCAAAGTTGGAAACTTTACAAATTAACCATATACGTCTCTTGAAACTGCCGATTGCATTTCATTGACAGTATGGCATTTTTTTTAATGTTTGGGGCACCAGCTTTGTAACCCACATTCTTGAATAAGGCAAAAATATTCCTTGAACATATATTGGTAAAGTCAAGATGTGTAACTGGAATGAAGGAGATACATATCAATTTTGATAAATAATATTGCAAGCACCAGAATGAAAAGACGTGACATACATACTTCTATAAATGTATATCTACAAGGACACTAACGAATTCTAAAATATTTGAAAAGTTTTCTCCTCTTAATGGACAACACAAAGAAAACCTTGCTTGTTAAATTATACAGAGTATATACTGCAAAACGCAAGGAGCAACCAAACTCCTTCCACCAACAGAAAACAGTTTTTACTAGCACTTGCTTGCTACGATGTTGCTATCAGTTAATGGCATGGCGGAATGCACTTCCACGAGCAAGATACTTCGGTTATGATTACAATGGGGAGAATAAATACTTCAAACATAAACTGATGATACAGCCAGAATCTGCTCCAGAGCTGAGCTTTTGCGATGGCAATACAGGAGCATATACCATGGTATTTGTACTGATGACTGAACTGATATTATGACATTCATACAGGTGCTACTTCTTTAAAAGAATCATCTTTTCTCATTTTTGATTTATTTGAATATGCAGAAATGTTTGTTACTTAAACAGAAGTAACAACGTCTTACAAGTAAACTTAAAATGACTGATACAATATCGCCTATGTGTGTTCTTGGCATGCGTTTTGTACGAATTCCCCATCAAAAGATTTTTAGCATCGCTCCATTTACTGTGAAATCATTAATATTCGTATGGGACTAACTTTCGCAGATTTCGTGGTTGAGTCAATCCACGAAATTTAATCCAAACGGACAGGTAAGATGTCCATTTATTTTATGCTGAAATGTTGAAATCCACGAATTCATATCCCTACGAAATTTCCCTTTTGACAAAAAAAAAAACAAAACAAAAAACACGAAATTAAATGATTTTACTTTTTTCAATCATATGAAATGAGGACTGATGTAGCATTTGCGCTGGCAGTGCAGAAGACACAGACAAAGACATGGCATTGTGTAAAATATGCTTACATTTTTAGCTTGCATCGTGTGTGGCAGTAATGTCTCAAAACATATTATGTCAGATTGTATCAGTCAACTTTTGTTCAAATATATTTTTTTTTCTTTTTTTTTTTTTGTAAAATGAACTTAAAAGAAGTGTTTTCATTTTACTACATGTATTTATTTTTTCAATCGTGAATGTAAAACATACATATAAAACAAGACAAACATACATACATATTTAAAAATATTTTAATTACGTAACGACAAAATGCTGTTCTACGCTGTTTTAAGTAAAAGATAAGGTATCGGTCAATTAACAAAATGTTGTACAATGAGGTAGATGTTTAGCAAGTTTGTGAAAGCAGCTAGCGTGTAAGCTTCCCTGATCTTGACTGGATTGGAGTTCCAAAGCTTTGGAGCAGCAAATGAAAAGGTGCGATTGCCATACATCATGGTTTTAGTTTTTGGCATAACCAGTGACATCATGTCTGGTGATTTTAGGTTTCAGATCGGTTAATACACTATCATATCAGGGGACTGGTTGTGTAAAGCCTCAAAAGTGTGGATCAGAAACTTGTACTGCCACCTGTATTTCACTGGCAACGAATTGAACTCCTTCGGAATTGGTGTTATATGATTGTGACGGTGCGTCTTAGTGACGACGCAAGCTGCTGTGTTCTGGATATTTTGCATCTTGTTAATATTGATATAAGTTACAGTACATGTTTTTTTCCTTTTCTTCGACACCTTATGTTTTACAAGTATACTTTAAATTGCAAGCACATATTAAGTATGATTGTGTGTATTTGACATATACAAAGATACCCCATTAAAAAGTTTCCAGATAGCTTCCTACATATATTCTCAATGGCCTTTTTCAACCAGAGGATTTTCTACATTTTGTACTTCTATAATTACCTTATATTTTTGAAGTATGGTGTAATTATAGCAGTATAATATATAGAAACATGTTTCCTTAAGTAACATATTCAGGGGCCAATGTTAACTTTTTGCATGAAGGCATTTTACTCGCGAACCACTGCACCCAGGACCTTCAAACTTCACATGCTGGTAGTACTTATTGAGTACACAACCCGTAGTGACTTTGGGATCACCAGGTTTAAGGTCAAGGTCTCAGGGGCTAATGTTAACATTTTGCATGAAGGCACTTTACTAACGAACCACTGCACCCAGGACCTTCAAACTTCACATGCTGATAGTACTTATTGAGTACACGATCCCTACTGACTTTCGAGTCACCAGGTCAAAGGTCAAGGTCACAGGGGCCAATGTTAACTTTTTGCATGAAAGCACTTTACTCGCGAACCACTGCACCCAGGACCTTCAAACTTCACTTGCTGGTAGTACTTATTGAGGACACGACCCGTACTGACTTTGGGGTCACCAGATCAAAGGTCAAGATCACAGGGGCCAATGTTAACTTTTTGCATGAAGGCACTTTACTCGCGAACCTCTTCACCAAGGACCTTCAAACTTCACATGCTGATAATACTTATTGAGAACACGACCCCTATTGACTTTGGGGTCACCAGGTCAAAGGTTAAGGACACAAGGTCAAAGGTCAAGGTGCTGCGGGGGCATTTGTCACCATTAATGACAGCTCGTGTTTTTTGTGCATACGACTATAGCATTCTTGAGGGGGAGCATTTGTCACCAACAGCTCTTGTCAATGACAGCACTTGTTTTATTTATGTTAGACTTTGTGTTATATTTATTATGTTCATAAGTATTTGTTTCGGTATTTTTTTAAATAAATAGATTAAAATATGTGTTGAAATTTTCAGTGACTGTTGTATATTTTTCAAAATGGTATTAAGTGGCATTTGTTCATATGTATGAACCAATCTGACTAAAGTACATCTCCTATTACGCTACGCATAGGATCTGACAACGAGCTATTGATGGCCTCGTTCTGACAACCCTTCCGCTAGCCAATCAAAAGCTACCTTACAGCATTCTGTAAGCTTTATAAAGTCTTGGGTTTTGATATCAACAATTGTTAAGGCGTAAGATTTCAGATAGCCGGTTAGCTCAGTCGGTAGGACACTTGCTCTGTAAACGAGAGGTCCCAGGTTCGAGCCCTGGGTTAACTACAAATTTTTCTTTCTCTTTGACATTCGAACAAGTTGTCTGATTGGTTCAAACAAAAATAGATTTGCGAAAATAAAAATAGCAATATTGGAAATCCAAAATAAGTAGAAGACGAATGTGAATGGGTCGTTTTCAGATCTTCGTTTAGAAGATCAAGTACTTTAGTCAGATTGATGTATGAACAATATTCCAAATGAATACAGATTTTTATTCAGTTCTCACATTTGTCCATATTCGGATATTTTTCAAATGCATACAGTTCACACATTTGTTCGTACATACGAACTAAATGTCAGAACTGAAAATAAATCTCTTGTATACTGACACTGGATTTGTTCGTACGTACGAACAAAATTCCAAATAGCAGTTTATTTTCAAATCCTTCTTCAGTTTTCTCATTTGTTCGTATGTACGAACAAATCCAGGCTGTTCTTACTTAAGAACAAATGATTATGAGAAAAAAAAAGGATTTATTACAATTTGGAAATTTGTTCGTACGTACGAACGAATCTGGGCTGTTTAAACAAAATGTCAGAACTGAATATTAATCTCTTGCATACTGACCCTGGATTTGTTCGTACGTACGAACAAAATTCAAAATTGCATTTTTTTTTTAAATTAATCCTTTTTCTGTTCTCTCATTTGTTCGTACGTACGAACAAATCCAGGCTGTTCGTATGTATGAACAAATGATTGTGAGAAATGAAAAAGAATTTTTAAATGCAACTTAGAAATTTGTTCGTACGTACGAACAAATCTGGGCTGTTCAAACAAAATGTCAGAACTGAAAATTAATATTTTGCATACAGTCCCAGGATTTGTTCGTACGTACGAACAAAATTTCAAATTGCATTTTTTTTTTAAATTTTTCTTTTCTCTCATTTGTTCGTACGTACGAACAAATGATTATGAGAAATGAAAAAGAATCTTTAAATGCAATTTGGAAATTTGTTCTACGTACGAACAAACTGTGCTGTTCAAACAAAGTGTCAGAACTGAAAATTAATCTCTTGGATACAGACCCTGGATTTGTTCGTACGTACGAACAAAATTCCAAATTGCATTTTTTTAAAATCAATTCTTTTTCAGTTCTTTCATTTGTTCGATCGTACGAACAAATGCAGGTTGTTCATACGTACGAACAAATGATTGTGAAAAATGAAAAATAATTTTTAAAGCAGTTTGGAATTTTGTTCGTACGTACGAGCAAATCTAGGCTGTTCGAACAGAATGTAAGAACTGAAAAATGATAAGGAATATGGATTATTGTTTGTACTTAGGAACAACCAGGATTTGTTTGTACATACGAACAAATTCCAAATTGCATTTTTTAAAAAAAATCAATTCTTTTTCTGTTCTCTCATTTGTTCGTACGTATAAACAAATGATAGTGAGAAATGAAAAAGAATTTTTAAAGCAGTTTGGAATTTTGTTCGGACGTACGAACAAATCTGGGCTGTTCAAACAAAATGTCAGAACTGAACAAATAATCTTTTGCATACAGTCCCTGGATTTGTTCGTACGTACGAACAAATTTCCAAATTGAATTTTTTAAAAAATCATTTTTTTTTTCAGTTCTCTCATTTGTTCGTACGTACGAACAAATGATAGTGAGAAATGAAAAAGAATTTTTAAAGCAATTTGGAATTTTGTTCGGACGTACGAACAAATCTGGGCTGTTCAAACAAAACGTCAGAACTGAAAATTAATCTCTTGCATACAGACCCTGGATTTGTTCATACGTACGAACAAAATTCCAAATTGCATTTTTTTTTTAATTAAATCTTTTTCGTACGAACAAATCTGGGCTTTTTGAACAGAATGTCAGAACTGAAAAATGGTAAGGAATATGGATTATTGTTTGTACTTTGGAACAACCAGGATTTGTTCGTACGTACGAACAAAATTCCAAATAGCTTTTTTTAAAAAAATCAATTCTTTTTCAGTCCTCTCATTTGTTCGTACGTACGAACAAATCCAGGCTGTTCGTACGTACGAACAAATGAAAGTGAGAAATGAAAAAGAATTTTTAAAGCAATTTGAAATTTTGTTCGGAGGTATGAACAAATCTGAGCTGTTTGAACAGAATGTCAGAACTGAAAAAAAACGGAATATGGATAATTGTTCGTACGTACGAACAACCAGGATTTGTTCGTACGTACGAACAAAATTCCAAATTGCATTTAAAAATGTGAGAAATGAACAAGAATTTGTAAATTTTATTTGGAATTTAGTTCGTACATACGAACAAATTCTGATTTTCTGTTGCTGTGGTCTGCGACTTCTTCAATTTTTGCTGTGATTTTCACCGGCAAAAACTCCATATAGCGGCAAAAAAGAGGGACAGACCGGAAGATCCTCTTTTATTCCGGAAGCAGATATAAATAAAATTAAAATTTTGGTTTTGTCCAATGTACTGGAGATAAGACACTGAAATATGTAAAAATGTACACAAAATACACATCTTGTATGCTAGTGAATTAAACATGTTATGCCAGTTTGTATCAATCAATATTTGTTCAATGTATGTTGTTTTGTAATTTAGAATTAAAATCTTAAAGGTTAGTTATTTATATTTTAAAAAGATATAATTGCAGATTAGTATCTCATCTTTCACTGATGTTATAATATCTCACAAGGCTACAAAGTAAACTTAAAATGTCGAAGATATTATTACATATGTTATATTGAATTATCTTTACATTCTCTATTTACAAGAAAATGACCTGAGTTATTAAATCAGCATCTTATGTGATTGCTACAAAATTTTCCATAAAATGTGGTTTTAATTTTCGAATTAACATTTCAGTCTGTTTTAATTACTTTATAGAAAGAGTTAAGAAACATATGTTTTCTTAAACATCGAAACTTGTTTATATGTGAAAATAAATATATTTTCATCGTTTGCAGATACACCACTCCCATTATTTATTTTAGTTTTGCTGTCAGTATATACCAAATTTTATTCATGTAGTAATTCTTTTTCTCGTGTTTATTCTGTCTAAAAGAAACAGTTTGGACATTAAAAAAACTACATCTTTACTTAACATGCATTTTAAAGTATTACACTATAATCTTATGTATGTGTATGTAGATTTACCCCACCCACATAGCTGTTTTCTTAGCTCTTGATTGTTGGATTAATTGACAATAATTTTTCAAAAAAGCTGTCATGTAAAATACTGATGATAATTATAGTTTATGAAATTCCTGAACATAAAAAAGGACAAAATTTGAAAAATATAATAAAGCAATTAAAAGTGATAGAATTATTAAAGGAATGTATCTAAAACAGTAAATATTTCTTATCATTTTTCTTGGAATGTTTTGTAAGAATATATTTCAATTTACTTGAAAATAAAATATAATTTGTTTTAATCTCTTCTGCAACAGAAACCTGTACAGACTCAGGACCATGCTTATAAAATTGAAATATTTTGTCAAGTCAGTTTGTAAAGTATGATTTTTAATTATCGGCGGCCATATTGGCGGCCATCTTGAATTTGAGCACTTTGCCCACCACTTGGATTCTGGCATCACTGGTTTTGGAAACTTAAGACTGTCACAAACATTTTGATATATAGTTTGCGATGTGCACATTCGTAGACCAGCTACCCCCATAAAAGTGATTTAGGTTACCCTAGGATACGATACTGTTCTACGCAGTTTTATAAAGAAGAAGAAGAAATAAAGCATCAATTTATCGGTCAGTTAACAAAATATTGTACAAAGAAGTGGGTTTTTAGCAGGCTTTTGAAAGTAGCTTGCGTGTCAGCTTCCCTATTCTTGACGGGAAGGGAGTTCCAAAGCTTTGGAAGAGTGCACGAAAAGCTGCGATTGCCATACATCATGGTTTTAGTTTTTGGCATAACCAGTGACAGCGTGTCTTGTGATCTTAGGTTTCTGAACGGTTTATACATTTCTAAACATTCTATCATATCCCTAATATAGGCAGGGGACTGACTGTGTAAAGCCTTAAAGGTGTGGGTCAGAACCTTGTGTTGCACCCTGTATTTTACTGGCAACCATTGGAGATCCCACAGAACCGGTGTTATATGATTGCGACGGGGCGTCTTGGTGATGACGCGATGCTGCCGTGTTTCTGCAACTTGTTTAGTGTGCAGTTTGGAATACCACATATCCAGGCATTACAGTAGTCTAACCGTGAAGTAACCAGTCTGTTGATAAGTGTTTTTGTGGCATCACTGGTAAGATAGCGTCTGATGTGATCTATTCTGCGAAGTTGTGCATATCCAGCACGGCACACAGAGTTGACCTGTTGTTCCATATCCATATTGTTTTCAAGCACTGCTCCAAGATTCCTAACACATTTTGTGGATTTAATCACAGAGTCACCGACCTTTACAGAGACGTCATGAATGTACTTGGAGTTACGCTTTGATGTGAATAGCATAATCTCCGTTTTACCAACATTCAGCATGTTGCAATGCATCCACGAGACAATTTTAGTCAGACAGCTCTCAATGCGGCGCAAAGCCTCACTTCTAGCCACAGCCTCTATCGGCTTAAAGGATAGGTATAATTGAGAGTCATCAGCGTAGAAATGGTGAAGAAATCCATAACGTCTGCATATGGCACCCACGGGTTAAGTGTACCTGATATAGTTCTTTGGACCAAGCACTGATCTCTGGGGCACACTATATTTCATCAAGTTAAGCGTCGACAACCTACCGTCAACGCACACAGTTTGATAGCGGTCACTAAGATACGATGACATCCATGCATCATACTTTGGACTAACATATCCAACTTTTTTTCTTCTTCGGCGTCTTATTATCTTATTACCCTTGGCAACGGGTTGGAAGAACAGCGCCTCAGAGACTTTGTGATATCAGACAGACCTTTGATTTACATTGTCATGTAGAAGGATTAAATTTTGCTTCGACCATTCTTATTTCCTGTTTTTATATTTAAATGTATCACTGTTCCTACCATAAAATTCATTTTCTTATCCTTCCACTGGGTATCTATATTTCATGTAACACTATTTCTTCTTGCTTCCAATTTCATTTGAAATCACCCAATTCCCTGAAACCTAAAATGCAAGCAACCCCTGAAACAAATTTTATCACGTAAAAGTATAACAAACAAATAATGATGATATAAAAATATTTGGAGTAATTCAATAGCATCTTGCTTCCATTTGCATTTAAAAACGGCTAAAATTGAATTTTAGCCTCTCTGTCCAAAATGTCCGAGTTATGTTCGGTTAGCTGATAAGATTCTCTGTCTTGCTTGAAGTATCCGTAGTAGAGGCAAAGATGTTAGAACTATTATAGCTGGATTTACTATCATACGAAAAATAAAAGATAAAATATTACCTTTATCGCATTTTGCGTTACATATCGTTTATTTTATGTAAAAAACCGGGTGTCAAAAATTACTGTGTATTTCGGTAATGTCACAGTCACGTTTACAGTCAAAAATGTAAATTGTCGCAACCGAGTGTCATTGAAATATTCGGTCTTGGAATATAACAGACATCACAATTTATAGTTTTGTAAATTATACACCCACGTTTCACTGTGATTGACAGAATATACCGGTTGCATTTTTGTAAAAGTAAAATAAATGAGATATTAGTGCGTGCGAAATAAAATTAGTATAACGTTTGAGATTCAGTATAATAGAAATTATAAACAAAATCACATTTCTTAACGGTTTTTACAGGGTTTTCGCTTCCTTTATAATTTATCAGAATCGGATCAGTGCATAACAGAATAAATCACAGCTATATGAAGATACAGCTATTATTTTTACTGTCATTATATGTATTATAAGATAGCTACATGTATATATATAATTGACTGATACATAAATCTAAAACTACAGGAAGTATATAAAATATACTATTGACACATAGATTCGAGTGCTTTATTTCAATTATCATGTTTACAGTCGAACAAATAGTTGTCAAAACTATTCCGAGTTTAAATGGGCTGTCATGATGTATCTTTTAACTTGATATCTTTTAATTTAAGATAGATTTTAATATTACAGTAATAATAATTCTAAAATAATACATCATATAGCAGGTTGGATGCTTTGCTTAGTAAATATAAGTGTAGTATGTGTTTCTGATAAATAGCAAAGTGTTAAGTACAGTAGCTGTCAGCATGACAATATGATAAAACTTCTTTTAACACAGCAGGCATCCGCGCCTGTATAAGGGTCAGCTATAAAAAGAAAAATATCAAGATAAAAAGAAATGTTTCTGTTCTACTATTAGAGACTAAACGGGCCAGTAACAGTAACTTGCTCATACATATAAAATAGCTTGTATGTTATGACAAAGCAAAAATATCAACGTCAGAATCCCAGGTTAGGTGGTAAGATACGTTTTGTTGCCTAACGGGTAAATAAACTGGCATATTTATTTTGTCTTATCAGCGTTAAATACAGGGTACTGTCCCTTGATGAAAGAAGACTTTAGTCTGACGTGACACTTTCCGTTAAATCATGTAAGATCATAATAATTATGCTAAAAAAAAGGTATTCAGCATTTCATATATAATTACACATCAGAATGCAGTTAAATGAAATGCACATTTATCCCAGTAAAGTTGCACAAGATTACAGAAATAGTTCCGCCTGGTTACTTCATGCTTGGAAAAGGTGGTTTGTCAACAGCTTTGGCAATTTGGCACGAAAAATTGTTGTTTAGCAAGTTTATATTGAGACTCAGATTGGGATTGTTATGTAGCAGTGCATATTTGATTTAATGTCAATATCATTTTAAAACTTTTATAATATATATTTTTTTTTCTAAAAAAGTGCTACCTCTCAATAAATTTATATCAGAACGAATCTCACAGTCAATGTGCAGTAAACGTATACTTGAAACACTCCACTGTGTGAAATGATCTTACCCTCTGGTCTACATTACATTTTGCAATTAGGAATTTTGAAGGGTTGCGGATATATTCCCGGTCGAAACTTTACTTGACTCCACTTTATGCAATTGGGGTCAGTGCGGTCAAGTACGAATGCCACGCTACAAACAGAAGAAAAAAATCGCCCATAAATTAGATCTAGCGAACAGATGGTTTCCAGTCAAACGCTTACATTAGAACTGACAAATTGTCACCAACATTTAAATATAAGAAGCTGCTGCAGAAAGCTTTGTGATACCGCCTGAGTCAATGCGATGGTCGCCAACATTTGAAATAGTACATGACAGAAGCTTATTCAATACAGTTGACTTGAACACATTATAATATACTGGTTCGAGTCGTAAATTCGGCCATTTTTTTCGGTTTTTCATAAATATTTCTTTCTTTTTACAATGGATTTGTACAAAATTTCTACCATAATTATGTGCTTAAATACAAGCAATATTGATTGTTATCATTAACGGTCGTTTACAGTATGGTAAACAATAAAACCGCGCTACAAATAACGGACAGGTTTAGCCTCCACATTTCACCTTCTAGAGGTTGTAAATATTCGACCACTTTTTAAACATAAAATTGGTTATATTTCAACATTGTCTTGGAAATAAATCGATGCTTCAGCCAAAATCGTTCTTTTTTTTCAACAAACTGCAATCAGTTTTCAGTAGCACACCTCGTGGGAAATATCTGCCAAAAGAGATTTTAAAAACGCCTGCCATTCTTCTCACACCGACATGACGTAGTTTATTGTTTACGTCATTGTTTATTACACATTCTAGCAGAAAACTGCTGTTCTTGTCACTTTTCGGGGATGTTTTTAGCTCACCTGTCACAAAGTGACAAGGTGAGCTTTTGTGATCGCGTGGCGTCCGTCGTCCGTCCGTGCGTGCGTGCGTGCGTGCGTAAACTTTTGATTGTGACCACTATAGAGGTCACATTTTTCATGGGATCTTTATGAAAGTTGGTCAGAATGTTCATCTTGATGATATCTAGGTCAAATTCGAAACTGAGTCATGTGCAATCAAAAACTAGGTCAGTAGGTCTAAAAATAGAAAAACCTTGTGACCTCTCTAGAGGCCATATTTCTCAATGGATCTTCATGATAATTGGTCAGAATGTTCAACTTGATGATATCTAGGTCAAGTTCGAAACTGGGTCACGTGGAGTCAAAAACTAGGTCAGTAGGTCTGAAAATAGAAAAACCTTGTGACCTCTCTAGATGCCATATTTTTCATGGGATCTTTAAAAAAATTAGTCAGAATGTTCATCTTGATGATATCTAGGTCAAGTTCGAAACTGGGTCACGTGGGGTCAATAAACTAGGTCAGTAGGTCTAAAAATAGAAAAACCTTGTGACCTCTCTAGAGGCCATATTTTTCATGGGATCTTTATAAAAATTAGTCAGAATGTTCATCTTGATGATATCTAAGTCAAGTTCGAAACTGGGTCACGTGCGGTCAATAACTAGGTCAGTACATCTAAAAATAGAAAAACCTTGTGACCTCTCTAGAGGCCATATTTTTCAAGAGATCTTCATGAAAATTGATCAGAATGTTCAACTTGATGATATCTAGGTCAAGTTCGAAACTGGGTCAAGTGGGGTCAAAAACTAGGTCAGTAGGTCTAAAAATAGAAAAACCTTGTGACCTCTTTAGAGGCCATATTTCTCAATGGATCTTCATGAAAATTGGTGAGAGTGCTCAGCTTGATGACATCTAGGTCAAGTTCGAAACTGGGTCATGTGCGGTCAAAAGCTAGGTCAGTCGGTTGAAAAATAGAAAAACCTTGTGACCTCTAGAGGCCATATTTTTCATGAGATCTTCATGAAAATTGGTGAGAATGTTCACCTTGATGATATCTAGGTCAGGTTCAAAAGTGGATCATTTGCCTTCAAAAACTAGGTCATTAGGTCAAATAATAGAAAAACCTTGTGACCTCTCTAGAGATCATATTTTTCAATGGATCTTCATGAAAATTGGTCAGAATTTTTTATCTTGATGATATCTAGGTCACATATGCTCAAAAACTAGGTCACCTTGTCAAATAATAGAAATAACGACGTCATACTCAGTTCAACACTGGGTCATGTGGGGATAGGTGAGCGATTCAGGACCATCATGGTCCTCTTGTTTAACAGGAGAGTAAACGTGTGTAAACAGAGAGCTTCTCACGCTCACATGCTGTTATAACACCTTTCTATATATGCGCGTTCCGTGGCAAAGCGTAAATGTATTACGGCCGAAAAACGTATAATTCAAAAGGAAACGACGTCAGCGTGAAAAGAAAAACGTAGATTTTACCGCGCATTTCATGGAAATTCAATGACGTTGAGGGACAATGTATTTACTTGGTTTTACACGTTTTATGCTAGTTAGCGCATTTTCTTTTCGTGTTTATCAATTTGAATTAACCCTTACCGGGCCCCAGCATAAGCAAGCGCATGCGGTTACGTCATACGACCCGTGAGACAAAATATTTGCTATTTAGACTACGCAACTTTATGTAATGACAACTTTTTTTCTACTCATCTCAACTTGTTGTTTTTTGCCGACTTTGTTGCTAACGCAAGTGCGTGTGATGACACAGATGCGTTCTCAAGCATCTAGCTCCAAAAAAAGCTTTAAGGTGGGTGGCCGAATATTTACGACCTAGCCGAACTTACGACTCGAACCAGTAGTCATAATAAAATATAAACACTTATAAAGTAATATCTATGTCAGAAAAAGTATTTCCGCTAAATACCTCTCATTAGACATTTTCGAATTAAGTCTGCGTGAACTGTGAACACCTAAGAAGATCGAATTTTCAAGGAGACCGTCTCAACATGAGAGTTTTAATTTATGTGTGGTAGGAAAACATTCCTATAATGATGGTAAGGTCTGGCTTAATTATGTCACCGCACAGGATAAGATTTGGATTTGTCTTTCCGTCCGTTTGTTCGCCAGAGGAATGTTTTGTTATACATATCGCAAGAAGTATTTGATCTAGTGTCATAACACTTTCCTGAATACTAGATAAGTTGCGCATCTGCGACAATGTTGAAAAGATAAGCTAGTCTGATCTCAAGGTATCCGTATTCCATTATCGTCGTCGTCCGAAATAAAAAAAAATCTAAACTGGGTCAGCTGGGATCAAAATGTAAGTCAGCAGGTAAAACATTGTGAAAAATGTAGAAAACGTAATATCTTGCGTCTCCATTCCTTTGTTGTTAATATACGGCCGAAGGAACGTATTTTTGGATACCCAAGGTGTTCATCTGGCCGTCTGTCTCTCTGTGTGTCCGTCTGTTCGTTAGCAATTTCGTGTCGACTCCGCTCTGTAACTCGTGAACCCCTTGAAGGATTGTAAACAAACTTGATATAAATGTTTTCCACATCAAGAAGACGTGCAGAGCGCCTGTATAAGGAGGCCCGCTTTAAGGTCAAGGTCACACTTAGGAGTCAATGTCATACGACTTGGTTTCGTATCCGCTCTGTAACTCTTGATCTGTTTGAAGGATTTAAAGAAACATTGCACAAAATTTAATGTCCACCACATCGAGACGACGTGCAGAGAGTATGTTTTGGATGACTGGCTACAAAGTCAATGTCACACTTAGGGGTCAAAGGTCATATAATTTTGTTTCGAGTGCGATGTGTAACTCTTGAACTGCTTGAAGGATTTTAAAGAAACTTTAAAGAAAATAAATGTTCACTATATTGAGACGACGTGCAGAGCGCATGGTTCGCTTCAAGGTTAAGGTCGCACTTAGGGGTCAAAGGTCACATAACTTTGTTTTGTGTTTATGTTGCTTTGCATTGCGGTGCTCTTTTTTTATTTGGCAAATTCTTTTTTTTGTTAACTTACATTACCTAATTTTTGAATTATTTCCCTTTTACTTTGCTATAGAAAGGTTATTTTGTAACTTTTTTATTATTGGCCGTAAGGAAAAACGAAACAACTTTTCTGTAGGACAACATGGACAGTTACTGCAAAGTTATGGTGTTTTTTGACATATCTGTACCTGGTAATAATTTTTAGTGGACTTAGAAGTTTTCGGGGAATTTCTTCCCTTTGTTGGCCTTTTCCTTTGGGCTTTAACAGTAAAGATCTTTAATTTTTTCTCCCATCCTCTGAAATTTGACTATTAAAATCTTTAACCAAAAATTCTAAGTAAAAAAGGGGCATAACTCTGTCAAAATTAAAATCAGTGTTATATGGATTGTTTTTCCTGGTGAATACTTCGATAGTTAATAACTATTTTAAGATTCAAGTAAATAGCTTTGATAGTAACAGAGATATTTGACTTTTTCAAGAACGTTTACCAAAAATTCTAAGTTAAAAGGAGGCATAATTCTGTTAAAATTCAAATCAGGGTTATGGGGATTATTTCCCCTGGTGTAGCATTTCATAGTTAATAAGTATTTTAAATTTCAAGTCAATAGCTTTGATAGTAACAGAGATATTTGACTTTAACAAAAACTTTTCCAAAAAGTTCTAAGTTAAAAAGGGGCATTTTTCTGTCAAAATACAAACCAGAGTTATAAGGATTGTTTTTCCTGGTGTAGACTTTGATAGTAAATAAGTATTATAAGTTTTAAGTCAATAGCTTTGATATAACATCTTTGACTTTATCAAAAACTTTTACCTGTGGCGACGCCGACGCCAGAGCGAGAGCAATAGCTCTGCTTTTTCTTCGAAAAGTCGAGCTGAAAACAGGCACATTCAAATTCATATCACCTAACGCATAGAATATCGTTACCGTTCTTCTGAACTTGGTCCTAATACAGATGACTAAATTGTTCTCTGTACAAAACTCTGCTACCATCCGGCTATTCTGGTTCATGGTACCTAATCCGCGTCTTCCCATGACTGCTGTATAACCTTGGTTGTCCTGCCCTATATTTGCGTTGAAATCCCCCGTAAGAATGACGACCTCTCTCTCATGTCTACCATTTATCACTGTCTGAAGTCTATCATAAAAATCTTCCTTTACTTCCTCCTCTGCGTCGTTTTTTTGGGGGCATAACACATGATAGTGGTGAGTGTGATTCTCTTGTTTTATGTCCTGAATTTTGCCATTAATATCCTTGAGTTGACTGGTTCCCATCCAATGAGTGTTTGTGCTGCTTCATTTGACATCATGATTCCGATACTTTCTGTGTGTGGTGCGTCTGCCTCTTCGTGGCCTGAATAGATCAAGGTCTCTCCTGTGTCCAATCTGGTTTCCCCGGAGTTAATCCACCTGGTCTCACACAGCCAAAGCACCTGCAAATTATAACTTCACATCTCCTTAGCTACATTTGCACTTCTCCCTCCCTAAAACATAGTTCGCAGGTGGAACGTACGAAATCTGATCAGCTTCCTTGTCGAAAGGAGATAATTTTTGTGCGAAAATAATAGCGCTTTACCTTGTCCAAACATTTATCAATACCTTCCATATTCTAATTAAAAGAAAAAAGTGAAATTGGCTCATTGTCTTTATTTTCATTTTGCATATTTAAGCTAAAATACAGTATTTAGTTTGTTTACAAAGTAGGCCGTGGATTCCATTTGATCATAAACCGGAAAACACTTATCAGAAATAGTAGACGAATATTTTAATTTTTATTTATTAGGAAATCAACGATTTTGGACAGAATTCGATGAAAAATACATTTTTAGAACATTTACTATGCCACATAAATTACAATATAGGTAAAAGTTTGATGTTATAGATTCTCACACCACGACGTTAACATGAGTCTAAGTATTGGATTAGTTGAATTAGGGCAATGGTTTTAGGGGATGCTATTGCTTTCTTAAAGATCCATAACACATTTAATTTTGTTAAAAACAGATTCATCAGTTAGACAATATGTATAAAAGCATTCATTTATTTGAAAGAAATTGAAAACACTTCTTCCCATGTTGCAAATAAATGGAAATTGTCAACCTCACAAAGGGTGCTGATAAAAAAATCATACAGTAAATAAAACTTGCTATTAATATATTGATGAAACTTCATGTATCTGACACATATCTTACATAACAATTATTCGAAATACCAGAAACAATAAATTAAAATGTGTCATGTTCATAACACAGTACACACGATGAACAAACTGATTATGACACTTTAAAGATAAAACCTACAGTCTTAAGTTTTCTTAAACCAATATTGTGTTCATGGTATTAAGATTATGATAACTATCATTGAAACTGATTCTAAATTAAACTAAGTTAATATATAATTTATAGGAGTGCTTTATTATTATTTGCACGTAGAGATTATCATTCATTTATCAAATACAGTATTGAAGCACAATAACATATAAAAACTGCCGATATCTATACTCTTAATTGATTAATGTAATTAATATTAATCTTATAATCATCGCATTGAATAAATGTAGGTTTTTTTCAAGGTTCATCTAAGTTTTTTTACACATATACGTTACTTAAGGTGATGTCACGTTTTGAATTTCCGGTGAATAACAAAAAACAAAGAATATTCAATTCTTTCAAAAAACCGGTATGTTATGAGTGAATCAAATAGTTTCCTTTGTCTACCAGAAAGGAACAATTCTTATAACTTAATATTGAGATTTGGTACCTTTATAACAGACGACAAACTAAAACAATAGACATTCATATATTCATATGTGACTTCAACAAAGCAATTTCAAGCATAGATATGAATGTCGAATGTAAAGTAAGTTACACATTACAATATCCGATCAAAATACTTTCAAAAACAATGCATTTGCAGACTGAGATAAAAATAATTTTGATAGGTCGTGAAAACTAATGACAAATTTTGACAGGTATATGATGACTCATGACCTAATTAAATTGTTTTCTGTTATTTCTAACTTCCAGTTTGATTTTCATAAAATGGGTATTCTATTTTGATGAAAGTCCGTTTCCTAGAAAATCAGTGCTGGAGTTGTGTAACATGTCGAATGTAAAGTAAGTTACACATTACAATATCCGATCAAAATACTTTCAAAAACAATGCATTTGCAGACTGAGATAAAAATAATTTTAAGCTTATGTTACACATGAGCTTACAACTCATAAATTAAAACAATAAATGAATATATTGTTACCCACTGTCGTTTTGTCTATCCAAGTCAAATACGAATTCCTATTGTTTCGGTCATTTGTCACTCATTAGAGCAACTCATAGTGTTGCAAGCATACAAACCACATCCCTTATTTTCACATAGATATTGAGGATTTATCTAATGGGCACATGTATTCGAAACACAATTTCAGTATCGATTGTGTATTGTAATAATGCTAAACTATCTCAGCCGTGACGTGTCCTTAACAGTCATTTCAACCTTGACCATTTATCTAGTTTTAGATATTATACCTTAGCTTCCTTGCTGTAAGTTTGAATATAGTATAAACCTAATTTAGAAAATGTTTATACTGGATATAATCAGCTTTTATTCTATAAGAATAAATTCATCAAAGCGTTGATAGCACAGAGAGGTTGAAACCCGCATTTGATTTGCAATAAACCACTCCGTTGTAATAGTTAAAGTCACTTCCATGAAACAGTGTAAATTTAAACCATTTGCATTTATGTTACATCATATACTTTTATAAATTTTGCTCTGACTATCTGAAACACACTAACGGGCTGGGTAAGGCAACCTATATCGGCTTAATTGAAATTTAATATAATGATACCAATAAGATATACAGTGTCTGTTTCATAACAAAAATATTCACAAATAAAATATAGAAAATAGAAATATAAGACATTCAAATTTAACAGTTAAAGGCACTGGCCTCTAGATCGTTCGACAACAACAACAAAACAAGAAATCTTTTAGATATCTGGAAATAAATGCTATATTTCTTGCTTCGAATCTTAGTTACTGACAGGCTATATATTACGGAAATATATGAGAATTAGTTGTTTTTACTACTTTTTCAATGAAAATCGAAAAGCGTTTACTCACGATTATAAATATTTATATTTCACAGGCTTCAAAACACAAAACCGTAAAACTTCTTAATTGTCGCGGCAGTCCGGGATTGATTCCAGACATGGTCATCTTATTTTCTTGATTTGGCATTTAAAAAAAAACAGTTTAGAAACAAAAGCTATATAAAGCCATATTCAAATTTCATAACATGACAAAACTTCAGTTTGAAAGACAGACCATTTTTACCCTAAATCTGAACGTCAGTGCTTTTATCGGTGTGAAAGATACAAAAGTTACTTTACGAGAAAATCTAACAGAATTTGCTATTTTTAAACTGCAAGTCTGTCATAATTTCTCTTTTAATATTCTTAAGTTATACACCATTAGAAAGCTTTCGATCTGAGCTTTTCAAAGATGTATAATTTGATATATTTTCTTTTGTTTGTTTGTTTGTTTTGGGTTTAACGCCGTTTTTCAACAGTATTTCAGTCATATAACGGCGGGCAGTTAACTAACCAGTGTTCCTGGATTCTGTAACAGTACAAACCTGTTCTCCGCAAGTAACTGCCAACTTCCCAACATGAATTAGAGGTGGAGGACTAATGATTTCAGACACAATGGCGTTCATCAAATAGTCACGGAGAACATACGCCCCGCCCGAGGATCGAACTCGCGACCCCGCGATCCGTAGACCAACGCTTTTACCTACTGAGCTAAGCGGGCGGACATATTTTCTTTTATCACGAGCATTAGAATGATTGTTAAACCTGACCAGGAACTTTTACATAGAAATTATGTAGAGAGAGATAAGCGGTCGGTATACTAAAATAATCAATAAAAGCAGTGCGGAAAAGAACGGTGTATTAATTTGCCTCAGTGAAAACTGTCATTATTGAATTCTAGTAGTATCCAAAATATGGTTATAAATAGTTTTCGCGGTTTCAACCTAAAAATGGTTGTTGTATTATTTCATTGTTATTATTTCTCTTGCAGCTGCTTGAGCACTAATACAATAATGAAATAATCAGTAGTGAAAATTTTTCAGATGTTTGCATTTAATACCCATGTTTTAAATGCTGTATGTGAAATTGTAAATTTGGGCTTTAACCTATACTAGTTTCTTTAAAAGACCTTTACTAGTTACATTGCAAAATACATCTGAAGATTGCACACCTATATATTTCAAGATAAAAACACAGCATAGTCTAAACGAAAATAATAATAATGACACATCAGGAGACATATTTCTAGTTATTTTGCTTAAAACAATAACATATCAATATTCATGCGCTCAAAGACCACTCTCGAAATAGTACTTTCTTGGCACTAGTTAAACAGTTGCACTGTAATTTGGTACCTTGGCATATGTGAATAATGACTGCTTTATGGCTCTCCCAAGTGTTATATTTGATACTAGAAGTGGATCGATAGTATAGTGGTTAAGATGTCGGATAGTCAAGTCAGCTATCATGGGTTCAAGCCACACAGGGGTTCCACGACATGTTACACAACTCCAGCACTGATTTTCTAGGAAACGGACTTTCATCAAAATTGTGCTACCTTTAAAGGTAAATTGGTTGATTAAATTTTCTAATATTTGAATTGACAAGACCCTGTAAAATGAACATACATTAATGCCTTTAGTTATTAATATACCAATAACTTTCAGATGAATACCTAAGAGCTTATACAGCCCATACAATAGACTAGCCACTAGACTGATAATAATTATATTTCTACATTTTCCCTTTTTGACGAATTCATAGAGACAAAAGCCAGTCTATTTTAGAGATTTTCACAGAGGAATGATGTTTAAATTATTGGACATAGGATATAGACTGGCTCAGTTCTCTACATTTAATCGTAAATTTGAAAAGAGATATATCATAGTCCAGGAGGTAGTCTACCCATACAACTTGCAATACTTCAAATATGGTTTAACTCATGTACCTGACATGTGTCTTCCAATAAAACTTTGGCACACACTATCTGGTCAGTAGATTTAGTAAAAGTGGTTCTTTCATTCGTCCAATATGTTGTATTTTGCTAATGCTTACATGTATGCACCTATAATTGTAGTTTATTGACTGAAATAGGAGATATAATTTATCAATTTCATCTCGCTTTACATAATATGATGTACTTTAAGTATATAAGTGAAAACTACACAAATCATTAATTGAATCAGACATAAGGCTACACGCGGATAAAGATAAAAAATCTCAAACTTCTAGTCACAACAAAAGTAAAAAAAATAAATCTGCGAAAATCGGTTACTATGTATGTCACCTGGATGTATTGGCGAGTTCAAGTTGTATTGTAATATTGAGGTTTCAGTATATGCCTTTATCTTATCATTAAACAACACTGTAGGGTAATCCGCTCAGATATCGATAAAGTTTTGTAAATAACAGCTCACAGTTAGGTATTTTGCAATAGGGGTCGAGTCAAGACATAACAAAATAAAGGCCACTGTCTACAGTAAACTTTAAAAAATGCACTCACAGATCTTTACTTAACTTTTCATATATTTCATACAATCATAAAATGTTACAATTAAATGCTAGAAATAAAGAAAAAAGGCTAGAAACATAAAAAATACTCTTGTGAAAAACCCCGTGCAAACCTGTCGCCAGATGATGTAACAAAGTTAGGTGATATCAATACTTCCTTCTTGATTATCAATTTACTACAGTACTTGTCTCGCTACTATTTCAAGGACATTGCGTTTATGCGTAATAGTTTGCTTTTATCTTGTCACTTTGCTCAATAACTTCCTTGTCTCTCCCGTTTTGTACAACCTGCTTGATATCCATGTTATGTTACCAAAAATGCATTTGAGGTGATCATACCATACAAACTGAGAAACCTTGAAATGTTAGGCGCTTTAAATTCGTACCATATAAGAAACTCCATATATATTTGTATTCAAAATAAAAACGGAAAATCTTATTTTCTGTTTTTGATTGTTTTCTTTTTTCCTCTCTATTTCCATTTGCATATTCAACGTTTAGGCAAAGCCATACATGGTACTGATCCACTACCATCGCCGTTAAAAATGTAACCCTCAGATAAAAAGGTACTCTAAGCAGCTAAATCAAAGACTAATTTCTCTGTTTTGCTTATATAAAACGTATAAATTGATTCAATTCTTTATTCCTTTGCTAAAATTAATACTGATTTTAATCAAGAAGTGTTAAACATCGGATTATTGCATTTTAGAATGAAATAAAACCGCATAAAAAGCAAAACCATGTTTAAGCAACTGTCAATTTTAGATACAATATCATCATGACAGCGACAATGCTATAGTAAGCTTAGTCATAGCCTCTTACACCGTTACTTAGTATACAGTTGTAGAGGGAAGTTCTCCTACGCATATAATTAATTTTAACCCTTATGTCAATAAAATGGACGTTAACACACAGGAGAGCTATAGATTACGGCAGTGGTCAGCTCTGGTAATTTCACTGGACAACATGTGAAATGATAAGAAGTGTGTACGTCACAGTATAATATATATAAATCATGAATTTTGAACAACTAGTGTTCACGCATCTATGTTGTCATTAAACTAATTAAAGTTATTATGATACACATTAACCAAACTCTTGTTAATTAAATTACATTTAAAATGCAAATCAAAATTAAATAGACATAAATAAAAATACTAGCAGCTGAAAGAATCAAGTGCAACTCGGACTAAAAGTAACTAAACAAATAATTATTTATAACTTGTCCTTTTTGAGCTCTAAAATTCGGAAAAAGAGACATACTTAATATTTTGATACAGAACGTGGTTACTTCTACATGCATTTTGTTATCAGTTTGTACAGTAAACAAATTCATTTCACATTAGAACACATTAAAACAAGATTGTTTTGAATTTCGAAGGAACAGCGCAGCCATTTTAAAAATACAAACAATACTGTGATACAAAATCGTACCTATGTAGTCAAAGTGTTTGTATTAAATGCTCATTTTTCCTTAGGAAATTTAACATAATGTATGTACGAAGTATAACTAACTATCAATGTATATGGTAACATCACTGACTGTTCATGTCCAGAGGTTTGATAGCGTATTTCACTATTTCTAGTCTCAATGTCGCTACTTAAGACATAACAAGTTCCCAAGTGTGGTTTATCGTACATAACCCGTGTTTTCTAATGCGTGTGAATATATCACAAAGGCCGAATGCCTGAGTGATATGTTGTTTAGCATAGGATCGAATGCTTCAAGTACTTAAGGAGACGAGCATTAATACTAAGTGGAGAGCCAGGTGCATTTGGAAAGAAATAATCCGTCCCCAGTGTAACTTAAAATAAACAATATGTCCTCAGAGTAAAAGAAAATAAATGAAAAAGCCCTTACAATGGTCATTTGGTGCTCTTTAATTTCTGTGTGAATGCCATTTTTCTCCATCTCTAGGCTCACACATTAACATTGATAAACTGTGTTTTAGTCTGCAGTGTCGTCGACGTAAACACCGGAAAGGTTACGAAATGCGCTAAAAACGCACCAGTATGCATCTAGAATGTATCTTTTTCTAGGGAAGTTTGCCCAGAACCACATAGAACAATGACTTACACTTCGATTTTGGCCCAGCTGCACCGTTGACACAGTTGCACTTTCGATAAGGGAATAGAAGTTACCCCCGGCCTACCTTTCATTTTGAAAACATCACACCCGATATGTGTCAGTAAGAGAGTCATGACGACCATGGATTCCTCAACTGAGTGATATGAGCTACATGTTTAATTTGTCAGACTGATGCTAAAATATAAAGAAAATAGGTCAGTAGTTCACATTTGTGATCAATATAAAGATAGGTGTGCAAAACTGTATATATCATCCATATTGCAAGGCTGCATCTTAAAACAAAATTTGGTCAGTAGGTTAAGGTCACAGTCGAGTGATCTCTTAATACTTGGAGTCATTATGTAATTGAAGGGGACCGTGCAAAAACGTACCTATTTCCATTTTTGGTCAAAATGGAGTTAGGGCATTTGTGGCATAAAAAAGAACATTTCGCGCCTGATTAACTCCCCCAGCAGCGTATTCTGCTGTTTAAGAGTGGAAAAAAAATGTATTTCACGTATGCAACATTGGGTCTAACTCCACAATGAGTTGACATTAAGGAGTTCAGGGCTTTGATGGCTGTTTTGGTTAATAAAAAAAAACACAAGCCTAATGTAAATAGACAACTCCCCCAGCAGCGTATTCTGCTGTTTAAGAGTGGAAAAAATTTGTATTTCACGTATGCAACATTGGGTCTAACTCCACAATGAGTTGACATTAAGGAGTTCAGGACTTTGATGGCTGTTTTGGTTAATAAAAAAAACACACAAGCCTAATGTAAATAAACTATACCAATAATTTTAAAACTCATCAGGTATGTGAAATTAATATATTGCATTGATAAATTTAGGCAAAAAATTATTAGCAAATCATGGTTTAAATGCAACAGTGGTCCTAACTCTATGGACTTAGAACCTTTGTTGCATAACACCATGGACTAAAAACCCTTGTTGCATAAACATAATCGACAGAAACAAGATTTTTTTTGTTATGAAAATGATATAAATAGTGCAAAATACACGAAACGTTGTAATATGTCTGTTTAAATAGTATACAATGTCAGCTGCAATTATTTTTGGAAAAAATCTTATTTCTCCGAAATTTTACAAAAATGCCTTTTCCCAACATTTTTACTAAATGGAAGTAGGTACCTTTTTGCACGGACCCCTTCAATTATAATTAAACAGTGAAGGAAATATGATATGAACATTTTTGAAGTATTTTTCCTTTATAATTCATAAACAAGTGACACCGGGAGTGGGGCCTCTTTTCACCCAGGGCATAAATTGAACGAGCTTGTTTGAGGATTAGTAGGTAATGCTACATATTAGATATCAAAGGCCTAGACCTTGAACTTTCAAACAAGAAGAATTTTTATAACTATATAATTTTAAGTACAACCTCGGACCTCTTTTCACCCCAGGGACAAAATTTGAATAATTTTGGCAGAGGACCACTAGGCAAAGCAACATACAAGATATCAAATGCCTAGGCCTTTTTTTTTTTTATTATATAAGTCTTCTTATAACTTTGAAACCCCGTGACGGAGCCTCTTTTCAACCCAGAGTAATAACTTGAAAAATCAGGGTAGAAAACCACAAGGCAATGCTACGTACTAAATATAAAAGGCCTAGATCTTGTGGTTTAAGAAAAGACAATTTTTATTTCTTTTTACTATATATGAAGTCTATGTAAAACTTCGGATCCCGGGCCGGAGCCTCTTTTCACCCCAGGGGCATAAGTTGAACATACGCCTTGCAGTTTTGAAGAAGAGGATTTTTCCTTTCGGTTGTTATGGCAACCAGAGTTCTGGTAGGAATCTGATTCTTTGAAAAATACTGAAAGGGGGTCACTCAAGGATCACTTCTGTGAAGTAGATTTGCACAGCGGTTTTGAAGAAGTTTTTTTTTGATTTTTTGACGGACGCAAGTTGTTAGGAGAGGGCGATATGGGGACCTCCCAGTGAGGGAGGCGGGGGAGGGGGTGCGATATGGGGACCTCCCCATAAATTTTGATTAGGAATGTCTTTTTAGTCCGTTTTTTTCTGTAGGTGATACTTTATAGTCCATTTCTCTGTAGGTGATAAGGTTGATTCACGTATGTCTAAGGTTTTATTTCATATGACTACTTTTCTACTTTACTACTACTACTACTACTACTACTGTATAAAATCTCAGATCTACTTGAATGAACAACTAATGATTTGATAAGAAAATCAGGGCCATTGGTTTTATTTAATGGCATAATGTACTACTACCCCTTATTGGAAAAAAAGATAAAATAACAGCAATATGTGTACACCTTTTTATTGTTTAATACAACAAACAAGTAACAATTAATAGTAAATACAAATTATTGCTGTTCTTTTATCTTTCCCAATAGTAGCAGTAGTAGTAAAGGACAGTGACTTACACTTCCATTTTGGCCTAGATACGGCCCAGAATTATGAATTTAGCCATCATCTTGCATCCATCATTAAGCTATTACCGAAAATATCCATCTCCTCCTTGTGGAAGCAGTTTTTTGGTACGGGGGGAGCGGGGGATATTTTACAGATAGAGGGAACAGGTGGATGTCTTGAGCAAAGAATTTGGGTGGGTGGTATTTATTAAGTCCTTCTACTATCATTGATTTGCAAATAGTGGTTATTTGCGATTGCGTGAAGTGGGGTGGGGTGGGGGAGGGGTATTTCAAGTAGAAATCACGGTTTAGACTGACGGAACTGCTGGGAGGGAGGATTTTTAGTTAAGTAGTAGGCTAATCACCGTGTGGCGTGAAGCCCTTTAATTGAATACGGTGTTGAATACTATTGTTGATTTGCAGTCATAATATAGACTGGGTATGGAAGGGGAGGGGGTATTTTGAGGGGACAGGTTGTGCCTTGGAGGTTATTTTTGAGAAACGGAACTGAAGGAGGAGGATTTTAGTTAAGCAGTAAACGCAGTGTGGCGTGAGGCCCTTTAATTGACTACGGTGTTGACCGGGTGCGGAAGTGTGTGGGAGAGGGGGCGAATATTAGGGGGGACACGGTGGGGTGTAGAATTTTGGGTACCAAATTGGGAGTAGAAGGTGGGGGTCTTTTTTCAACGAATGGAGTCCGACGGAGGAAGGGTGGCTATTTTAGTTGACTGGACTGTAATCACTGTTGTGTGAGGTCTACTGTTAATTCAAGGGGGAGGGGGCGAATATTAGGGGGGACACGGTGGGGTGTAGAATTTTGGGTACCAAATTGGGAGTAGAAGGTGGGGGTCTTTTTTCAACGAATGGAGTCCGACGGAGGAAGGGTGGCTATTTTAGTTGACTGGACTGTAATCACTGTTGTGTGAGGTCTACTGTTAATTCAATACATAGTAAACCAGGGTTGAATGGAAGGGGCTGGAGAGATGGGATACGGGGGGCGGTCGTTTTCAAGGATGGAGGGGGCTATTAAGCAGTGTGGCATGAGGCCTATACTGAATACTACCTGTATAGAACGGAGTATGGAAGGGGTAAATGCTTTGGGAAAGGGGGTAATTTTCTTGAAAAACATTTATGCCAAATATAAGCAAGATTGCTCCATACATGTCAAAGTTATTGTCCGGACAAGATCGGACGATCGAATGCATGCACATACACCGAACCGCCAAATGTGGCGACGGGCTCGCCACAAATTATTGCTTCCACAAGGGTCTACACCGACGGTGTTCGGAAACAGATTGAGGGATGTATCAATTCCTTATTTCCACACAACATTTTGTCATAATAAGGCTACTGTGCTGACTATCTGTTAATATGTTGTACAGTACAAGCAATGACAAGGTTTTGTAACAGAGTTACCAACGTCCACCGCCTAAGGACATTTTTCACTAAACATACTGCATGCCAATACAGCATCTTGGCACGAACAAAAACAAAACAAGAGTGTCAGAATGTCACAATATATACCTGTACCAAGATTATTTAAAATATTTGACCTTGATTATGACCTAGTGACATACTTTTACATTTCTTAAGTTACAACCTTCAAATTTGACCACATGCATAGTTTAGTGTAAAGAAATGAACTTTGACTTTGAAATTAACCGAGTGACTTATTTTCATATTTCTGAAGCTAAATGCTTCAAATTTGGACCACTTTGTTAGTATTGTGTTCTGAATTGAAATTTGACCTTGCTTTTTACCTATTACATACTTTCACATTTCTCAAGCTGCAGCCTTCAGATTTGATGCAAATGCATAGTCTTATGTACCAAAATGAACTTCGACCTTGAGACTGATCTAGTTACCTACTTTCACATTTTTCAAGCTACAACTTTCAAATTTGGACCACAAGTATTGACCACATGCACAATTTTGTGTACTGAAATGAATTTTAACCTTGAGCTAGTCGTGAAATTTGGAATTCAAAAATGGCTCAATGGTGGGCCAAGATCACTCTGTGATCTGTTTTTTTTTTTAGTTGTGCGTGCTTAGCCCATCTAAAACAATTACAAAACTTCAGGGGACAGCTAAAATTGACTCCCTGTCATACAAATGCTAACATAATTACCTTAATAGGCCAAGCTGCTCCCCCAACCCCTGTTCTTACGACCCTGAGCAAAATGTATGTCATGACTGATCATTCCTCGAACGTTAGTTCCGATTTTGTTCATAAATAAATTTCAACCAATTTAATAACACGTAAATGTGTGTGGTGCATGTCTTGAAAATATAGAGTGTATGTTTTCAGTGATTTTTTACCAAAATCGACCCAATTTTCTCCGGTTTTTAAAAATAACCTTCCCCTACAAACAACAAAATAAAGCATACCCTTACCAACAAAATCCTTTCTAGATGTACATTATAATGTAAACTGTACTATTCAAAACATGAGAAAACGTGCTTTTAAATCAATTTCATTTTTAGTGCAACATGTTTATGAAAAATATTGATTGCAATTTTCCCCATAGTTTAGTGTTATGATGCAATTTCCCCTCCTTACGGGCAGCCACCATTTCCCCAAAACTTCAAAAAAAAAGAAAAGAAAAATTAAAAAACTCGTTTGCTTCCTTAATCATTCTATTTCCTAAGAAGCTGCCTTTTCAAATTAAATGCACAGAGAGACATGCAATTTTCCTTGATTTAGCATTTTTTAAAGAAGTTCAGAAATAAATGCTAATGTTTTATTGTTCATAAATTAACTCCTAAAATTGTGAAAAACAGACCAATATCAAAGTAATTATATTTCAATCAGTTTTCTGAGATAAGACCACCCTTCAAAATATGTTTGTTTGCCACTTCCGACCCAGATCAATACAGCTCAATTCTGTTCTATTGGCTGGGCCAGGGGAAATTCTAGCCACGGCCTTAGTAGAAGCGGGTGTTCAGTTTAAGTGAATGAAGATGGATTGTATGTAAAACTTTATACCATGTAATACTATTCAATTGTTTGTTTTTAGCTCATCTGATTTTTTGGAAAAAGAAAAAATAATGATGAGTTATTGTTATCACTTGATCGGCATCGGCATTGGTGTTGGCGTTACCTGGTTAAGTTTTATGTTTAGGACAGCTTTTCTCCTAAACTATCAAAGGTATTGCTTTGAAACTTTCAACACTTGTTCACCATTAATAGTGACCCTGTACAGTAAGGAAAGAAACTCCGACCTGCTTTTTGCAAGAATTATGGCCCCTTTTGGACTTAGAAAATTTCAGATTTCTTGGTTAAGTTTTATGCTTAGGTAATTTTTAGCTCATCTGATTTTTGGGAAAAAAATGATGAGTTATTGTCATCACTTGATCGGCGTCCGGGTCGGAGTCGGTGTCAGTGTCGGCGTCGGCGTCGGCGTTGCCTGGTTAAGTTTTATGATTAGGTCAGCTTTTCTCCTAAACTATCACTCGTTCACCATCATAAGCTGACCCTGTACAGCAAGAAACATAACTCCATCCTGCTTTTTGCAAGAATAATTGCCCATTTTGGATTTAGGAAATCAGTTTTCTTGGTTAAGTTTTATGTTAAGTTTAATGTTTAGGTCAGCTTTTCTCCTAAACTATCAAAGCCATTGCATTAAGACGTGCAACACTTGTTCACCATCATAAGCTGCAAGAAACATAACTCCATCCTGCTTTTTGCAAGACATATGGCCCCTTTTGGACTTAGAAAATATCAGATTTCTTGGTTAAGTTTTATGTTGAGGTCAACTTTTTCTCTTAAACCTTCAAAGCTACTGCTTTGAAACTTGCAACACATTTATTCACCATCAATCGCTGACCCTGTACATCAAGAAACATAACTCCTTCCTGCTTTTTTCAAGAATTATTGCCTCTTTTGGACTTAGAAAATCTTAGATTTACTGGTTAAGTTTTATGTTTAGGTCAGCCTTCTCCTAAACTATTCAAGCTTTTGCTTTGAAACTTGCAACACTTGTTCCCCATCATAAGCTGACTATGTACATCAAGAAACATAACTCCATTCTGCTTTTTGCAAGAATTATGGCCCTTTTTGGACCTAGAAAATCATGGGTAAGAATTTTTTTCTATTATACAAAACAATCAGATGGACGTCAGCACCCGCAAGGCGGTGCTCTTGTTTGTCCGTCCTAAGCTACCGAAGCTATTGCTTTAAAACATGCAACAATTGTTCACCTTAATAGCTTACATTTTACAGAAAGAAACATAATTCCATCCTATTTTTTGCAAGAATTATGGCTCCTTTTTGACTTAGAACATTAGATTTCTTTGTTAAGTTGTGTGTTTAGGTCAGCTTTTAAACTGTAACAGCTAATGCTTTAAATCTTGCAACACCTGTTCACAATCATAAGCTGACCCTTTACAGCAAGACACATAACTCAGTCCAGATTTTTGCAAGAATAATTGCACATTTTGGACTTGGAAAATATCAGATTTACTGGTTAAGTTTTATATTTAAGTAAACTTTTTTCTTTAACTATCAAGGCTATTGCTTTGAAACTTACAACTGTTGTTCACCATCATAAGCTGGCTCTGTACAGCAAAAAAATCATAACTTCATACTGCCTTTTGCAAGAATTATGGCCCTTTTTGGACTTGGAAAAACATGGGTAGGACAATATTTCTATTATACAGAACGTCTGCCCCACAACGCGTCTGCACCCACAAGGCAGTGCTCTTGTTTGTAGTTCTAGGACAAGGGTAGCTGGAGAATCAATTTTGATTTGGAACTCTCAGGTCTGTTGTCTTCTCAGCATGGTGTCCCATTTGAGACTCAGTTAATGTGCTAAATAGCACCGACCGTCTGATAAGCTTTGAATCAATTCTAATTAAGGTTTGAGAACATTTAGAGGGTACAAATTTCAGTTAATGTCAAATTTTGTGTCTCACCACAAGAATGAATGTGATAACTCAATAGTTGTTTTATTTTGAGATTTGTTCATTGTAAATCTTCATTGAAACTGTTTTACATAATGAAATCAAGCAATGAAAAATGTAATAATTTTATATTGTAACTTAATGATAAAATATAAATTTTAAAGTTTATCGTAATTCATAATTTTGGGGTGCAGCTAGGCCAAAGTAAAAGTGTAGGCCACTGTCCTGGGGGAGGGTGGGGTGTGTGTGTGGGGGGGGGGGTCGGAGGAAAATGAACATTACAGAAAAATTATGCATTTAAACTTAGAATGAAGTGTAGGTGTGGGGAACAACTATTTATTAGGGGCGGGGGTAGGAGGGGTTTAACGTTGCACCGGCACAATTATAGGTCATATGACAACAACTGTACTTTATAGAACGTACACAAATGTCAAGTACGTAGCAGCTGAATAATCCACTGTTCTAGGGCGTTCGGGGAGCATGCTCCTTCGAAAAATTTTAAACGCAAAGTGATTCATTCTTCGAAATTTATAATTTAGGAGCTTATCTAGGCCAAATGGAAGTGTAGGGCAATGTCCTAGGGAGTTCGGGAAATTGTTGCCCTGGAAAATTTTTACATTCTAGATACCAAATGGCGCGTTTTTGTTGTTAATTAGGACCTTAAAAAATCAAAGTGAAGTGTACGTCCGGGGCAACTACTGTACCTTATAGAAAGTACAACAGTGTAAGGGGCGTAGCTGGGCCACAACAGAAGTGAATGCCATTGTAGTAGGGGGTTTCGGTGCAAAAACTCCCATGGAAAATAATTACATTCCAGATGAAAAATTGTGCGTTTTGGCACATTTCGTAATATGTCTGGTGTTAAACTGTAATAGAAATGCACGGCCAGTGTGTAACAGTGATATATTTTTCAATTATCTATATTCTATGTGAGCCTAGCGAGGGAGGAAAATTGCATTTACAAAAAAATAAAGGAAAACACACCTATATTTGGGCGCATTATTTTCAGTTAGATTGGGGACAGATTATTTATTTCCATTTCATGAATCACCAACCCCTCTGCCGCCCCACCCCCCACCTCCTCCCCACCTAAGTATTAAATGATCGTTTCCTTTAGTTAATTACTTGAAGCAATACTGCTCTACTCTACATGATTAATACTGTTATGATTTAGAATTAATATTCATTTTGAATTATTTTTTTCAAAGTGTGTCAAAATTACAAAAGGTATATGGTAATCTGAAGCAGTTTCAAGTGGTCACAAACAAGTCACACTGCCTGTGTTTAAAATTAACTACACCAATGTTATATTTAACTTAGAATTTGCTGGTTTTAAGCTTTTGATCAAGTCAGATATCTGCTTTTGACTTGAAACTTACAATAATCATTTACAATCGAAGTCTACATCTGCAGAAATGAAAATGCACAACTCTGAATTTTGACAAAGTTATGAACATTTTTAACTTAGAAATGCTTTGTTTGAAGTTTTATAAAATTTTAACATCTACTTAATTCAGAGTCAAGCACTGAAAAAATTCGAGCATGCTCTTTTACATACAGCCTTTTTTGTACATTTAGTGCAGAAATATTATAGATACTCAGATATTCAAGTTCTTTAAAAGTTCCCATAACATTTTGAGTTAAGTATTACTTTTTGTTGACCGTATCTAACAATAATTCATAATACCTATGCTCTTAAGCCAATGATTGTGATCTTTAAAGTCAAAATGGCTGACAGACCTTGAGTCAGATTGACTGACATTTTTCAGAATAATTGTAATAATTTCATAATGCTTATGCCCTGAAGTTAAATGACTGCGATCACAAGTCAAAATGATTGTAGACTTCATTCAGAATGACTTGAATCAAGTTAAGATTGCCCATGCCCTTAAGTCAAAACGACTGCGGTGACCTTTATTCAGAATTACTTTGAATCAAATACCTATGATGAATGACAGTGACATTAATTCAGAATTAATCCAAATTGCCTATGACGGTAATTCAGAAATACCTACCTTAAATATTAATGACAATGACACTTAAATCAAACAAACTGTGGACTAAAACAGCCAGTGCTGTTGTCATATATGTGTATAGTTAGTTATACTTTGTACAGAACATAATGTGAAAATTCTTAAGAATATTAACAAAGAGCATTTTAATAGGAACACTTTGACCACATATGCAAGTTTTATAATCATAGTACTTTTTTGTATTTCGACAGATTGACTTGAAACGTTATTTAATGCCCTGTTCCTTTGAAATCTAAAACAATCCTGTTTTGATGTGTTTTAAGTTAAAACTTTTAATTTTAATTTAGTTCGTTACAATGTAATAATAAAAATGACATGTTTAAGTAAGTACAGTTACATATCAAAGTATTAAGTATTATGTTTCTTTTTCCTAATTTCAAAGCTCAACAAGAGTGCCAGAATGTCATAATATACGCCCGTCACAGTAAATTTTTATACACTAGCACCTGTTTTGGCAAATGAAATTTTAATTTTGTGGTTGTTTACAATGTTCTTAGTAATTATTGTATTTATTTCGTTTTTCTTAGTCTATAAAAAAACTCCTTACCAGGTAGAGATACCTTAAAATAACCTACAATTTGAAAGTAAAATCAATGTTGCACCACAGAAAAGTGGTCTTGGTTTTTCCCTACGAGCAATTATAAAAAAGTTACAATGTAAGTTATTTATAGTAACAAGAAAGGGAAGTTAATCTTTAAGAAAAACAAAATAAAAAAATCGAAACAAAAAATTAAGTCCACACAAAAATCAAACGATAGAAATAAGGTACATATTGACAAGTAATATAGTGACAGAAGTTCACAAATATCCTTACCAGGTACAGACAGGTCAAAATACACCTCAGAATTGTATGTAACATGCATGTTGTACTACAGAAAAGTGGTCTCGATTTTCCCTAAGATTAGTAATGAAAATGTTACAATATAAGCTATTTAAAGTAACAACAAAGAGAAGTCATTCTAAAGAAGGGACCTGCGCATGATACTCCGTCTAATGATGGTTTACAATTGTATCAATTTACTACAAAATCCCTCCACGCATGAAGAAAAAATGCTCCGAAAAAATCATTCTTGTATCTGACCTTTGGCCTCTAGGTATGACGTTGACCCTAGCCCTAGGGTCCTGGTTCTTGTGAATGACACTCCGTCTCGTGGCGGTGATCATTTGTGCCAAGTAATATCAAAATCCTACCATGCATGAAGAAGAAATGCTCCGGACAAAGTTTTCATTCTTGTATCCTTTGACCACTAAGTGTGACCTTGACACTCTGTCTTGTGATGGTGAACAATTGTGCCAAGCTACCTGAAAAATCCTTCCATGCATGAAGAAGATATGCTCTGGACAACTTTATTCTTGAATTTGACCTACGACCTCTAAGTGTAACCTTGACCTTAGACCTAGGAACCTGGTTCTTGCGTATGACACTCCGGCTCACGATGATGAACAATTGTACCAAAGCTCATCAAAATCCCTCCATGTATGAACAAGATATGCTCCTGACAAAGTCTGTGGACGCCGCCTGCCCCAAGCCACGGGCGTTTCCATAATACGTCTTGTTTTTCAAATGGGCGTATGAAAAGGACAAATAACTGACTGATTTAATATGTGTCTGGTTATACACGAGGCTTTTAATCTGAGTTGAATGGGACAAATTTCCAGCTACTACTGTATGTTTATTTAATTTTATTAATTTTTTATGAGTTGTTTTAAAATTTATAATTTCATATTGTACTTTTTCTTGTATTGAAATGTTTATGTTTTACACACTCCTTCTCATTTCACACATTGTCCAGCTTTATTACTAGAGCTGACCAGTGTTGTAATCTATAGACCCTCTGTGTAGTGTTAATGTCCATTTTATTGACTTGTGGGTTAATATTAAATACATGCATCTTCTTAGCAATCTAGGAAAATTTTATGTTCCATTAAGAATAAATTTATATTTGTTTAGGATAGAGCGCTATATTCATAATATTTTAAAATAAAAGATGAATTCAATTACTATTTATATTCATATAATATATTTATTTTTGATGACTCTGATTTAAAATACTATTGTACACAGACATTTATATATTAACATTGAATGGTTCAGATATGTATCATAGTTATAATATCATGTATCTGAACATCACTGGATAATAGCATAGGCAGTAAGGTGCAGCATTGCCACTGATCATATCTGTTAGCACCTTGTCTTAAAAACAGCTTTTGGTTAACTTATGTCCATTAAATGGTGTTACTGTTTGAAATTATTAATTTTATTTTGCCCAGTGGCACTGCAGTATTTTTCAAATTATCAGGATTGAGAGCCTTTGTTTGTAAACAAAACGTAATTTCAAACACTAAACATGCCAGACCAATTTAATTTGATGAATGCTTACTAATAAACACTAACCTAGACATAAAATTACATGCATGGATTTAGTTGAGATGGAGTAACAACTGCCATGGCATGCATTCACTATTTTGTCAAGTCATTAGTATTAAAGAGGATTTTATGGCAGAAACATTTTACTCCGTAGTATCAGTTAGTAAATTTGTGCTAAATAAGATGCACAATTAAGTCCTAGAACTGATAAACAGCAGGAGTATAATTTATTTTAGAAGTATCAGTCCTAGCATAGACCTATATTGCCTCTGATTTTATTAAGAAACTTCGAAACACTCCTTTCCTACCTCAATTTTTTTTTAACTCAAAACTCACTTTTTAAACTATCAAAACTCACTTCTAAACTGATACAAGCCAGATAATCAGTAAGATCACAATACTTTTACTCATAAGGGATGATCTATTCAACTTAAATATACATGTATACAATGCTAGCAAACCGGGTCTGAAAAATGATTATTGAAACTTCATTTTATTTGGGGATGTAGAATTTGCTGAGTCTATATTCCACAACTTACTCGGTTTGCAAAAGCTTGCTCAAAGACAGATGTTTTAATGACAGAAATCTTCGTATCACCAAAAAATTGTTACAATTGTTATCACAAGCTACGTAAAGTTTTTAGTAGATTTGACTACACATCGTCGGAACTGTTAGAAAAATACACTACGAACCTACAAACGCTTTTGAAACTTGCACTTACACACCCGGAATACTATAGTGATATAGTTTATAAAATTTGGAAATTAATCATAGTCCTTATTTCTAAAAAATATTTGTAAAATGTGTTAAAAGGTTTATCAAAACTGAATACGATGCGAAAATCGTGCAGCACAGTGCATGTTTAGTGATTGACCCCTCTACAGTTAATCGCTACGCTTTCATATTTGATGGTGCGATGACTAATAAAATGTAAAACTCTATGATGCCTTTCTCCTAAATCCTACATACAATGGACGGAGGGAGTTGATTTTTTGTCTTGCAGTTGTCTTAGTTATACTCTTAAAAGATAGGCTCTTGGTGCTCTGATTTTAGACAAGTTGTTGAGTACATTGGTGAAATTATATTTTAGATTTAACTTAATTTTATATTTTACTTTATTAAACTGTTATTTTTGCGCTAATGTTAGAACCTTTTATTTATTATATTTTATCTTATTTATATTGTGTTGTCTAATTTGTTAAAGATAGGGTAAGTACGAGGTTGTCATGCCCTAAACGCGTTTAAACCCCATGCTTCCTTTATATAGGTTACTGACCGTTCCTAGGCGGTGCCCCTATTTTCAACTGTCTTTTTCTCTGTCTTGTATTTTCTGTTGTGTATGTTTTCTTGCTTGTTGTAAGAGTTTTCTCCTCCTCCTTATTACCTCTATTGCCCCTAGGGTGGTACACAATTGTTTTTTCCTGCTTATATGGGTGTGTTTGTGCGATTTTGCTCTGTTGGTTTCTTGTGTTTTATTTGTTCGTTTTGGATCTGTTTTATTTAGTTGGGTGTGGTTGTGTGTTTGATTTTCGTGCATGACTGTCTGCGCTTCTGTGGTTTACGTTGTTGTGTGACGGTACGTAGTTTTCCCTCTGTATATTCCCGCCTTCCCCACGACCCCCCGCCCCCCACCCCTCTATCTATATTTGACATAAATTAATATATATTTGTTAGATGTTTGATCGAACCCGTCTGTAATATCTTTCCATTACATCTTCTTCCTGTTGTGGGCCTACTTTGCAAATGCGTGGCTTTGAGGCTGTGTTTTTGGTGCTCTGTGCTTTGTGCTTTCGAGAAATCTACCCTTACCTATTATTTTTTTGTTTGGTATTTGTTCTTTGTACTTGGAGTGATTTTCCTTTTATTTGCAAAGCTTTAGATATAACTTTCAATCATATATACTATTTAACCTCGCAAAGATTTATTCACTTGAATTGTACGATGTACAATAATGTAATCAGAAATTTCACTTATACTTGTTGATATTGTTTCAATTTCTGTAGTGTCCGTAACCAGATAATAGCACATCATTCTGAAACATTTTTAAGAAACATTATTGTAAGCTAAATGAATTTGAATTATCTGAACAATGATGCATTTGAAAAGAATTACCATAGTGAATAATTGTTGATATCATTATAACAACTTTAATTAAACCTGTCCAATTCGGATGATAAATATGTATTTTAGCACTTTTGAACTGTATTCTGAAAATATTTGACAACAAATACATATATATATATATATGCTTTTACTCAATATGATAAGCTTTGAAATGATAATATTTGGTTTTCTGTGAAAAAAAAAATGCAAGTTTTGATTTTTCAGCTTTGGTTAAGGAGACTACACTTCCAAATACCATTGTCAAACAAACAAAACTTACCATTTGTAGTGGAATCATTATTAGACTTTGATAAATTTGGCATCAGTAAACATTCCATATTGAAATAAAGGATTTTTTTTATCTCTCACCACTTCCATATTTACTATGACATCTTTCAATTTCATGCTGATTCAACAGGAAATAATGCGGTATATAAAAATGCTGCAATCAGTGTGTTTTAATATAGTTGCACCATCAAAATGTTGGAGAAAAATAAAGTAGATTAATTGACTTGTGAAATCAGTCATTTCTTTCGTAAAGATAACGATAAATGAAAATTTAAAAATTGTTGATGAACACCATTGGAAGACAGGTTACGGGCACTACAGGGCTTTTGAAGTGCTCGTAACCATGTTTGTGATACTACAGCAAAAATGTAGATAATGAAAAAAAAACAAGAAAACAATAGCATCAGATTTTAATGTCAAAAATGTTAATTTGATAAGAACAAATTAATAAAGACTCTCATAATATCTTACAAATCTACAAAATACATCTGGTTACAAAAAAACCTGATTTTCCTTTTAAAATAATGTCATACATTTAAATTACATGAGTATATGATTTTGATTTCTGTGAGTACTATCACACCAGAGAAATGATTGTGTACAAGAATATGAGAAAAAATAATAATGTTTACATTGCAATTATTTATAATGACAAAAGGAAAAAATTAGTGAAAAACTGCATAATATCCTACCCATTGCACACTTTCTTGACATCTTCAACAATTTTCATCCGATCATGACAAATCAAACACCTAAATAATTCATACAAATTCTCTATAAGCTAATAACACGCATTTACATGGAAATCCATGTTATCATGCCATTATTTTATTTGAAAAATATGGAAAATTCTAAGTGAATAACATAACGTTTCAAAAGCGACTTTTCTTAGATGCCCTTTCTGCCACCATTTGAAAACAATTTAAGCTTGATCAATGAAAATTGGCACAGAACTTCTCCATATTCTGAGTTATGAATTATAAATGTTAAATTGCAAAACAAAGGTTAGGAAATTTATGAAAAACATTATTGTGTTTCACGCAAAAGCGATAAAGGACACTACATGTATTCGTCACAGTATTTTACATTTTATCAAAATCAAGAAATGCACAGTTAAGAGATTGGCAAATTTACATTTATGTTAACATTAACGACCAAATATAGCTTAAGGAATGTTGACAAGGTATATTTATGATTCAATCAGGTGAATTAGTTTTAAATGTCACACACCCAACTTTTCACTTTGAGACAGATGTGATCAAGAGATAAACGTTCTGACACAGATAATGATGAGCTAGAAGATGGCCTCGAGTGCAAGTAACAATTTTATTATTATGAACTGGTAATTTAAACTTGACCTAAATTTTACAAAATAAAACAATTGGCAAAGTTTTATAAAGTTTAAATAAAACTGATTGCCTATGGACCTGGTTTAAGATCTAAGGTAAACAAGATTCAAATTCATTGACCTAGATTTCGACCTCATATATTAGTATCCGATGACCTTGTTATGAGGCAGTCAAATACTATGACAAATATGTGTGAAGATCAAATAGAAATGTTTCCTCTAGAGACTTTACAATTGTTTACTATTAATGTACCTAGTGAGCTAGTTTTATCTGCCATATAATTCAAAAACTAAACCGTCCAATATTTTATTAAGAATAACAATCTAGCAAGTTTCGTTATGACGTGTTCATAATTTTGACTGTTAACGACGACAATTGAAGTAACTTGATCAAAAGACCTCATCTTGAGTACGTTCTGCTCAGTCGAGCTGAATGGGAACAAAATGCTTTTTGAATCCTATAATGAATAGTGAGTCTTGTTTATTGTTCTAGTTTCAAAAGCAGAAGAAAGTGGAATAAAGCCTAACCGGGACAAGTCGTTTTTTTAAGAAATCGATCTGGTCGTTTTTTTTTAACACTCTGTATGTCTTTTACATTCAAGCTGGTCATCGCAGTATTAATTTGCTACGTCAAACACGTAGCCAATTTACTTGTATAATTACCTTCAATCTGGATACAGCTAGTATTGTTAAGTCTTTGAATTCGAGCCTATCATTGACCACATACTGCTTATGCAATGTATTTTAAAGCCGCCTGATAAAAGAAGACGAAAAAAAAAATCAAAACATTTGAATGACCTGTTTCCAATACACCTGTGTATTACAGCGTCAAACATTGAAGTTACATTTAATGTTACAAGACTAATGTGATGTCATGCAATAAATTATATAACAAGGAAGTTAAGCCTTAAGTGTTATATATCTATACACATTTTATGTTTATCATCATAATACCCTAAGAGTTTGTTTACACTAACTTCATAACATCTATTTAGAAAAAAATGATAAAGCATGTATCTAAGAAATAAAAATGTGAATGTGACGTGACAAGTTTACATGTGCGTGTATTTTAATTTAATAAACTGATTTCAATTCTTGACTTCCCTAGACAGTTACAATACTATATATTGTAAATGATCATCCATATTTCATTTTTATATGCATAATGAGTTAAGATAACAAATATGATTTTGATTTAGTTTAAGCAGCACAAACTTTGAACGTTGCAAATTTCTAAAAACACATAATCAAGTACTTTATTTGTATTCTGAAGCGACATTTTTCTCTGCATTCCTTTTTGCTTTTAAAATTGCGTACACGATGATAATGCAAAGAGGAATACCTAAACAGACAATGATAATGCTTATAACAATGAAGAGGCCATGCTTAGTTCCTGCGTCTAACTTTGTTGTTGTTGTTGAAAAACTGATATTAGGCAAAATTGTAGCTGCCGTGCTTTTCTCCATTTGTGTATTGGCTTCGATAGTTGAGGATAATACAATATCTGTAAAAGCTTTTGATTTTCGCAGAGTAACTTATGACTGCGCTGTTTCTGTTGTAGAAGTTGTACTCGGGTCTGAAAAATATATGAACCTTGTTTCAGGCCTCATCAATCGACATTAATAAGACTTACGCAAAGGAATCAGACAGATTACCGTTTCTGACTGTTCCAAGTTTTAACCTCCAATGATCTAAACCAAAGTATATATCTTTCCTTGAATATTTCGAAATAGGTAAACGTGACGAAAAGTGTTTCCACAAACGTATCAAAGACTTTTTATTTCCGATAATTATTGTTTTAAGAATTGTTATAGCAAATAGTAATGACTCGTGCCTTAGGTATAAATATTGTAATTAAATGTACACTGACAGAGACCTGTCACTATACATAGAGAATATTTTTTGTTTCGGTGTAAGTTTGAAAATTTAGCCACGAGTGAAAATATTAACCTGACATGTGATGTTCACGAGATGAAATGAATACCGACCTTTCACCGAAACAAACAAATTTTGCGTTAATTGCATGTTTTTTCTGAAACAACGGTTGTTTTATTTTGTTTTGTTTTTTTAAAATTCTGCCTGCAGGGAGACCCACTGTTTACGACCTGTCAGCGTTGTGTTATGTGTCTCAAATAGTTCTGTAAATCCGGTCCAGGCTGTGTCTTTTTCTCACAGAAGAAAGGAGATTAATTTATTTGTAAGAGATACAAATAACATACTTGGTACTACCAAAATTTCATTCATGTGACCATAGGTATATAATTAAACAAACGATGTATGAAATGGATTAAATTCATGAAATTCACTAACGTCTGGCAAGATTCAAGTCCGCAATTTTGTTCTACTTCAGTGAGCAGATAAACAGCTATGAACGAATAATTGTAGAAACAATAGGACTATTTTATAAGTCGTATTTTAAATGGACTTAAGGTAAACTATTTTGTCGTGAGTATTACAGTTAGTCGCTGTCATTTTCTGGAACCATTCTTATTCGTTTGAATGGTCTGCAACTGACGAGTCGAGCATGTCAAAAACAGGCTGATCAGCAAGTTCATTTCTTCGGTCAATGTTAACTGTAGACATTTGCGACACAGATGTACTTCGGAAATTGAAAGTCACGGGGCCGTGGAATGTGCTGTTTGCGAAAAGACTGCGAGAACGATTGGATCCTATAGGCCTACTATAAGGTTCCGTAGCACTGATGGCAGTACCACTTCCTTGGTTGGGTTTAACGTTGCAGCGACACATTTTAGGTCATATGGCGACTTTCCAGCTTTGATAGTGGAGGAGGACCCCAGGTGCCCCTGCGTGCATTATTTCATCACGAGCGGGCACCTGGGTAGAACCACCAACCTTCCGTAAGCCAGCTGGATGGCTTCCTCACATGACGAATTCAACGCCCCGAGTGAGGCTCGATTCCACATCAATGAGGGGCAAGTGATTTGAAGTCAGCGACCTTAACCATTCGGCCACGGAGGCCCCTGCACCATTTCCTTGAATTTGAAGGCTGGCTTCATTTCTCTGATTCGACAGTATTCTAGAAATATTTCACGAGTGGTCTGTGTTGATTTTACTATAATTGTTTATAGAATTCACATTCTTGTGATTAGAAATTTTCAAGATCTGGTTGGCAGCGTCCCCTGCATCATTTAGTTTACACCAGATATTTTCTGGAGCTGAATTAAAACCGTAATTTGGAATATTTATTTCATTGACCTGTGGAACTATTTGAAGGCATAAGTTATTTCATATAAGCGCATTTCCTTTCCTTGCATACCAGAATCTTCTTAAAGATTTTATTAGTTGTTATAGTAGGTAGAAACTCTGAAAAAAGTGGGCATGCGGGCATAAGCTTTTTTTCCAAGTTGGTTGCTGCAGGGCTCTAGATAAGCATCGCTTTATCTTTCCGTGCCATTTATTTGCGTGCTAGAATGAGATCCCCTTCTAAATATATTTTGCCTGTCCAATTTTATCTATACAATGAACAATTCCAGGTATTGGTAATGAATCAGTTTTTGTGACGCTGTTAACTTTCCAGTAATCTGTAAACAAGCGATAAGATTTGTCAGATTTTGGAATAAGAATACATGGAGAACTCCGATCACTGTTACTGGTTCAATAAAATTATTGTCCAACAAATATAGAATTTCTTCTTTGAAATGGTTTTGTTTTGTTAGGTTCGTTCTATATGTATGTTGTTTAACCAGAGTCGAATCTGTAAGTTCAATGTCATGATTTTTTTTGTCAGTTCTGGAATGAACATCTGGAAATCATTGTTCATATTCATGGATAAGATGTTTTAGCTGTTCTCTGTGTTGAGGTTCCAAATGTTCAAGTTTCTTATTCAGGGTGTTGAGGTATGTCCGAATTTTGAAGTTTTATTTGACCATTGACAGTGCTGTTACTTTTTTCGAAATCACATTCAGCTGATTTTTCAATGTCCTCGTAAACAAGTGAACTTACGACTACACTAACAAGATGTGGGACAGAGCTATTTCTACCAATGTATTTTTAACATATTTATAGACAAAGATGCTTTTGTTTGCGCCTCCCATGAGTGTTAATGATGTAATTTAGATCAATTGAGTTCTTGTCAACAATATAGTGTCCATAATATCTAGCTTGTAATGGTTTACCAGGAATAGGAAAAAGTGCCATCAACTTCATAACCTGGTTTAAAAGTTCTTTCTTCAGCACAGTGACCATATCTTGATTTCATTTTGTTTTGAGCAGATTGCAAATTTGAATGTTCCGATTTACAAGCTTTTGCCAATTTAGTTCTGAAGTATGAAACATATTGCAGCACATTTAAAGACCTGTCGCCTTCTGAAAGAATATTTTATTTAAGAAATTTTAAAGACCCATGGACAGTGTGACAATCACTAATTCAAATGGACTGAAGCCAAGTGATTCTTGTACAGTTTCTCTGACCGCAAATAACAAAAAAGGATACTTTCATCCCAGTCCTTTTCTTTATCAAACAATATGTTCTAATCATATTTTTGATGTTTGATGAAATCTTTCTAAGGCACCTTTACTTTCTCAGTGATAGGCTGAAGACTTGTATTGTTCTATGCCTAAGCTATGTAATACTTGTTGAAATATATTTGACATAAAATTAAAACCTTGGTCAGACCGTACAGATTTTGGGCGACCAACAAATGTAAAAATATTTAGTTCAAGCCCTCACAGTGGATTTAATATTAATGTTTCCTAAAGGAATAGCTTCAGAAAATCTTGTTGAAGCACACATAATTGTCATAAGGTACTGGTTCCCTGATCTGGTTTTCAGTAATGGACCAACGAAGTTATTATTCTACTGAAAGGTTCATCAAATGCGGGTATTGGCTGAAGATGTGCCTTAGGTTTGCCTACCATTTGACATGTGTGACAAGACCTACAACATTGAGACACATCAGATTTTAAATTAGACCAACAGATACAAGATGTTGTGATACATGTATGTTTTATTCACACCACATTGACCTGACATGGGCGTTTCATGAGCCAGGGAAAGAATTTCCTGACGATAAAAATTTTGGGACCACCATCTAGTAATTAACTGTCCATTCATCATCAGCAGAGACATCTGGTTGCCGCCATTTTCTCGTCAAAATCCCATGCTAAACAAAATAGAAGACAGGGACCTGTGAAGGTTCTTCTTCACTAACAGCTCTTTGAAACAATAAAGAAATTTTAGGATAATTACTTTGTTCCTGAATAAGCTGTAACTTTGACAGCGAGTTATGACCTTGGTCATTGAATAGAGAATGATAAGATAAGTTGTCAGAGTCTGTTTGTTGAACAGACAGATTTGAAGAAAAAGAATTACATGTCTCAGAATTAAATGTTTCATTGATAATAGTATCAGACAAATCAATGTCTGATTAAGATCACTCTGAATGGCCTTCTTAGTCATAGCACGGGTAACTGCACAAGAAGGATAAGGGTCAGGAATTTCCTGCTCAACTGGATCAGGGTTTTGATCCTAAAAAGGTGTGTGAGTTACAGGTAGATTTACCACAACTTCATATCCAGCTAGGTCATTTCCTAACAGTAAATGTACACATTGAAATGGTAAATCAGGTCTGACACCCACACTCACAGGGCCAGTAACCAAGTCTGAGGTTAAATAAACATTATGGAGGGGTACCACAACCACACCCCACCCCTTGAATAAGTACATCTGTACTAGAAAAAGTCTTCTTAGAAAAAGGCAGAACATCTGCACGAATAAGAGATTATGAAGCGCCAGTATCCCTTAGGATTTTAGTAGGAGTAGACTGGGTAGAATCACCGATAAGTGATATAGAATCATCAGATATAAATGGCTCATAAATCTCCATAATAGAAACAGAATTGAGGTCCTTGGTCTCAATAACAGTACTGATATCACAACAAGGATTGAGTTTAAAATTCAAAGAGGTGAGGCCAGTAGGTCTTGCCTTATCCCTGCCCTGCTTCCTCTTTAGAGAAAAGCATTGAGAGATAATGTGTCCAGGTTTCCCACAATAACTGCAAGTAGGTAGAGACAAGTGTTTTTCAGCCGGTTTATTACCTAAATTATCAGTAGGTGTTTTACCTGAAAATATCGATTTTTGAGAACTTCCTGTATTAGAATTATTACCAGATGAGAACCTAGAATTAGTTTGTGGAAAATATGCTTTTTTGTTCAAACAATTTGGTTTGTTGAAAGACACTTTATGAGTTAAAGTATAATCATCAGCCAATCTAGCAGCCTCTTCTAAATTTTCAACCTGTTTTTTATCCAAGAGAGTTTTAACCTCGGTGCCAACACACCTTTTAAATTCTTCAGTCAACATTAACTGCCTAAGTTTTTCGTAACTAGTACCTATCTTCTTTGATACATACCGCCTATCAAATAACTGCTCTTTAATTCTGGCAAATTCATCATGGGTCTGGTCGGACATCTTTTCAGCAATTTCGAAATTTTGCCTGTAAGCATCAGGACCTGGCTTATATCCTTTCAAAATTATTTTTTTAACATAACAGCTGTGTATAAATTTTACAGGCTTTGCCAATTGAAACACTTGAAGTCTCCAATTTTCCTTAGGGCATTTAAGGTTTTCAGCTATTTCTAGCTTTTTCATTTCAAATTAATATTACATTAGTTTTTCTTTTTTTCTCTTTCTCTTTCTCTCTCTCTCTCTTCTAACTCTATCTCCTCTCTCTCTCCCTTTCTTTCTTTTTTTCTTCCCTCTCCATTTCTAATTTTTTCTCTTCTAACTGAAATTCCATCCATTGTTTATCCCGGACGCGCCCCCAATTTCTGTTATTATATAATAAGTTAGACGGTAACAATGTTCTGTAACAGTAAATAAAAGTAGCGGAAAGACAAACCAGCAGCTATTTACAATAACAAAATTACATTCATGAATTTAAGTAAATATACAAATACCTTAAACTGTGACAGAGCCGTAATATCCAACCTTATATGTACCAATAGTCCAAATCCTGTCCAGGTCGAATTCAAATCCAGTCAGAATAATATCCAAAAATTATAATTCCTCTCTTCAAAAATAACTTTTAAATTCCAGATTTGTTAAATGTAAATCCTTCAAATAAACCTTCAAATATTAAATATCCAAAGTGGTAATAATTTATTTTTAAGAAATACAAGACAGGTTCATCAATATGTACAGTCTAGCTTCTTGGTTTCTAAGTTCTAACGTCAGACATCATCCTATTTATTGTATCATGGAAGGTTCCAAAATTTTAACGTAATACTAAGAAAGAAATATTCTGGAAAAATCAAGGACAATCTTTTCTAAAAATAACATTATTTATATTATTATTACTATTCTAGATTAAAGGAGAATTTTATAATTAATACAGAATGACGTCTTAAATCAAGGTCAGTAGACAATGGTTTGTCTCAGGAGAATAAACATATACATAACACTATACAAGAAAAAGTACTGTATACAAGATCTGAATTTTACGATTTCCGTAAGTTTCAGAATCAGTAAGGAGACAAAAACCGTCAGTCAGTAGAGGAAACGGTAGATCATAGATACAAGTAATAATCAGCCAGGTCAAGCATACCACCAAAGAACGTTAAAAACCTTCACCCATCCGAAGACTCTATTAAAACGCAACACATGCATAAGTCATTTATGTTGTTCTGTAACAACATTGTTTATCACACAGGCTACCGTTTAGTATCAATTAAAAGAGCTTTCAATGCTATTTTCTATTTGTGTTATTGTATCGTTCTGGCCACTTCTGTAATAAATCGAGGCCATAAAATACACGCCTGTGTATAGTTAATATACATATAGGCACCACCAGTCGGATATACATAATGCAACTATTTCCTAAGTTTGGTCAAATGAATAACAGAGCTGTGATAACAAACTAAGAAGGAATGGGTTTTTTTTAATTAGATATATCTGTGGCGCATATGCTTTCATTGAGTTTCGCTAGAGACAAAGAATACAGTGAAATATATTTTGTATCCATCGATTTTTACAATGCATATAACAAACTGGCCGTTAGGTGATTGTAATCCCACGCCGCAGGAAGGATTGTCACAAGAAAGGTGAATAAATATGGACGAATAATGATTATTTTCGACCCCTTATAGCAGCAATTTCTCATATCGTAATTAAATTTTATCCGTACAGTATACTAATAGTCTTTAACAAATACCCCTCCTGAGAAAAGGACCTCTGTGGCCAAGTGGTTTAGGCCGCTGATTTTAAATCACAAGCCCGTCAACTATATGGGTTCGAGCCTTACACAGGGCGTTGAATTCTTCTTGTTAGGAGGCAATCCAGCTGGTGTACGGAAGGTCGTTGGTTCTACTACCAAGGTGCCCGCCCGTGATAAAATAATGCAGGGATGGGCACCTGGGGTCTTCCGCCATCCTTAAAGCTTGAAAGTCGCCATCAAAAAAAAATCTGAGAAGCGCATGTTATTGACGAAACAACATATTTTAACCATCTTGGCAGACGGTCACACAAGGACCAGTTTCACCTATATATATATATATAGGGAAAGTGACCACGTGACCACGTCCCTTTACATAAAATCGGAGCAGCAGTTTTATCCAAGATGGTTTTAAATGTTTCCATTATATACATTTAGAGAAAATGGACCATGCTAGACAAGATGATTTTTAAAGTTTCCACTAAATGCATATGGCACTCTGACGGCAATGTTTTGTTAGGAATCGGAATAATTTGAACAATCTTACTAGTTGATCACACAAGAACCATTTGCGTGAATTAAGTTCAAAATCAGACCAGAAGTTTCAAACAAGAAGACTTTTAAAGTTTCCACTACATACATGAAGAAGAAGATAACATGATCCCTGATGGCCATGTTTTTTTTAAGGAATCGGAATAATTTGACCAGACTTTGAAATGGATCACACAAGGAACATTTGTGAGAAATTATTTAAAACCATGCCAGCAATTTCATAGAAGAAGATTTTCAAAATTTCTATATCATATTACATATAATTCACAACGATATTTCGAGTGGATTTTTGCCAGAACCCATCTTACCCAATCCAGAATCCCAGATCTAGCTACTGTTATAATGACCCTTTTATAATATACTTTGCTGTTCTGTTATTGAACGAAATTTTCAATGTTTATCGATATACGAATGTGTTTCAGGGCTAAATACATTAGCAATCCCGGCATAGGTTCTTACACTCTGTAATATAAAAAGCCTAAAACACAATACCATGAAGTTAGCAAGAAAATAAAATACAAAATTGCATAAAACAATAATTGAAGCGTTGGGTAAAGAAATAACCAAATTAATATAATATCAATGAACAATATATCGTAAATAGGTCTTTCTACAGCGTCTGGACATTTACGACAAACAAGACGATTGTACAAACATGACAAGTATTCACGAAGACTGCATGGACAAACACACGGATGAATTACATCGGGAACTTCAGTTAACATTCGTGATATAGCATACATTACCGAGGATCCCCGATTCAGTTAAGCAGCAGACGATACAACATAATAAAATCCTGGGAAGCAATATCGGAAATTTGGCGCATACGCGAGGGTTAAATATTATCTTTCCTCTCTGAAAAAGACTTAATGAACGGTGCACGTTAATATTAATGATAAAACAGTATCTAAAATTCTCGACCCGTGACAAATGGAACTAAGTGAAAATTTCATGTTCGCTATTTATAGAACTGTGTCAGGTCATGCATATGAATGAAAGTAGACCGGCAGCATTCAATACGAAATTTAAAAGGTTCAATACGGATTTTTTCTGCCTGTTCATATTTTATTACGAAATACAAGCCGATAGCTATGCAGAATTTATATAGGTATATAACAATCTATTCATCGCTAGTAAACAATTTTGTTTATTTTGCTTAGCGAAAAATTGACAACGGTTTGCCTTTCCTCCAGAATCGTTTCGGTATTTTTTGGATAACTACAAAATCTTAACGCCAATACGTCTGTACAACTGGTCACTTTTAAGGCATCAACTTTTTAACTACTTTGGAAAACAAAAACATGTGAATAAGTACATGTAATTTAACCTAATGTCAAAATAGGTTTACTGATAAATAGTCCGATACGAATACTTATTTCTACTGAATATAACATTTTTTAAAAATTCCTCCAAAAAAGGAACGGCTTGACTAGCTAATGTGTTGTAGCAATCTGACATCGTTTTGGGCAATCTGTTGTTGGAACGGCGTTTTATGATTTGTTCATTACAAATATCTCTTTAAACAGTAATGGATTCGACCAAGTAAGCGCAAAATTGGCGGCAAATTTTCCTTTGAGATAACCATTTGGAAAATTGCATTATTTCAGGGGCGTGCTTACTACGACAGGTATAATTTACAATAGTACTAAAATAACTGAGATATGTAATGTCAAAAATGAAAAGATCTTCAGTTGAAATCAAATCTTAATATATCTAATTGATTTACACTTTGTCATTGTACAATTTTTCATGAAACACTCCCCTGAATAAATAATAGACTGTCGTATAATGCAAACGCACGTTAGACCGAAGCATGTAGGTGCCAAACAATCGGTTAACTTATTACATTTGTCACTAGAATACATTCTGCTTCCTGGCTTCTTGTAGTAAACATGACTAAATGGGGAGGCAAAATAATCGGAAACAATATACAGGCTTCCCTCAAAGTCAAACACACTAGAAATCCTTCTTAAAGTCCTTATAATTAGCCATTACTTTACAATATAACGTATCTGTATAGGTGAATTACCTGTAACAACCATAGTAAATGTTTCCGTGTTGCTTCCATCAAAACAATCGATATTTCCATCATCTGCATATTCGACCGGATTTATTGTAAAGAGGAAATTGCCAGTGCTTACGTTTGGCATAAATGAGTACCGTTCTGGGTTCGAGGTATTTTCAGAACACAAAACAAATCCACAATCTGCAACCGATACATTATCAACCTTCCATGTTTGACTTCCTGTATATGGGTTTATTGTACAAGCAAGGATAGCCTCAGAACCTTGAGAAAAGCCTTCGCCACTGTTTCCAGTAGTGGTAATCTCAAAATTTGCTGAAATCAAATACATTAAGTTTTTCATAACTAAATGAAAATGCCTTAATATCTGTTCGCTTAAATACATATATATGTTTAATATCAGAAAACAAGTTAACGTTTACATTTAAAACATTTGATTAAATGCACAGTAGCAAAGATTTATACACCGACGAAATACTTACACAAATGCAACTTATACATGAACTAGAGTTTCGTTACAAGCACAACCAGATTACACCATGATCTTGACAAATTGTGTCATGATTTTATTGGACAGGCATCAATAAAGCTAGAAATTGGAAATACGCTTCTTGCCTCTTAGAGTTAGACAGTAACATCTAAGCAATATTTTATTACATTCCTCAGATATTTTGAAAGAGATTTATCTATGGAACAAAGAAACTCAAAATTGAATTATTTTCATACAATAATGTAATTACTACTCCGCCTTTCACATAACAGGTTTTTCTTTATAACTAAACAGGTTTTTATCAGTATAATTCTTATTAATTTACATTTGCACTTGACTAAGGAGGCAGGCTAACTTAATATGTGTATATCCGCATGCCCAACCGGAAGCTAACCCGATGATTTACGACGACGTTAACGACAAACTAAATATGTTCCGACCATTAAGGTTTAATTAGGCAGAAATAATTAAAAAAAAAAATGACGCAAAAACGCTTCAAAATATTGTTGCCTTAATATGACGTCACCGACGCCTTGACGTTGCGTGTCAGTTACCGTGCAAAAATTGATAGCTTTAATTTTGAAAGTACGTAATTCTGTAAATTATCTGTATGCGAAAATTTTTCAAAACAGCCATTATTTTTTTCAGATATTTTTATGAGTCTTTCGCTCTGAATAATGATCTTATTTTCCCCTTCTTTTATGTAGTTATATCGAAATGTTATGCGGAATGTAAGAAAATGGATAATGGTTACTGTTATATTGAATGTTATTGGGAATATAGTTGGGTGAAAGGTTACCCATTAAGGCCATTTTCAAATAAAAATTGAGAAGTTTGATTTGTAATACCTATTTTCAGTTTACGTTGATGATTTGTTACTTATTTACTAAAACTAAGGTCTGAAATTGTTCAAATGTCAGTAGAAAATTGTTGTTTCTTGAACTAAATTATTGTTGCCATAGAAACCAAACCACTAACCTATATATCTAAATGTAAAATTCAAAAGCATTGACACTGGTGTGTTTGAGGAACACAGCTTAGACTTTTTATTTTCATTTCAACAATATCCATGCGAATAATAGCAGCGTGCAGAACGATTGTTTTTTCATAAAAATATCAGACGAGCATATTGCTGTAAGTATTTTAAGCTTTATTTGCAAATAACAAAGAAATATTATTTACGTTAGAAATAAGATGTTTTGAAGCTACATTAACAAGAAAGGTAAGTTCATTTAATATTTTTATAACAAGTACGATAAAATTAAGATATAAGCTATTTTATCATCTCTGTTACCAAAATTACTTTAAACTTTAAGGAAAATAGGGTACCATTTATATCACTTGGAATTTTGCTAATAATATCACACAAATATTCCATGTTGGTCATTAAGAGAATGGCACTGAAGCCGACGAAAAACCCGTTTTCTAGTTCATTAGTTCCAATCTATCTTGTGTATGCAACAACAATTAGCAAAAGTTGGCAAGATAATAAGGGAAACTTACCAATCTGACTAAAGTACTTGATCTTCTAAACAAAGATCTGAGAACGACCCATTCACATACGTCTTCTGTATATTTTGGGTTTCCAGTATTGCCATTTTTATTTTAACCAATCAGACGACTTGTTCGAATGTCAAAGAGTAAGAAAAATGTGCAGTCATTCGAGGGCTCGAACCCGGGACGCCTCGCTTACAAAGCAAGTGGCCTACCGCATAAGAATTGTAAATATCAAAAGTCAAGGCTACAGGTAGATTTGCAAAATGTTGTAAGTTAAGCTTTGATTGGCTAGCGAAAGGGTCGTCAGAACGAGGCTATGAATAGGTCGTTCTCAGATCCTATGCGTAGCGTAATAGGAGATGTACTTTAGTCAGATTGGGAAACTTGCATTCCTTACGTCGGCTAAATGTATTATTTTCAATGTAAATCATTTACAAAGTTACTTCAAAACTTCAATTTGACAATACATGTGTATCAAATGGGTATTTATGTTAAAATAATTATTCCCTTGGTTTTAAAACCAGGCCATGCTAATCTAATTTTAAAGATACCGACAGGGAAGATCTTAAAACTGTTTAACACTCAGCGAACACAGCGAAGTGTTAAAATTTCGAACAATTTCATTTATGGTCAGAATCTGATAGAACTGAGTTAATAATATCTTTTTCTGGGAAAACCCCTTCTCTTAATTAGATCATTCCGTAACAGCAGTGGCCATAGTCTTAACAACACATTCCTAAGACATGCTGTTTTAAAACGGTGTAAAAAAGAAATATTTATAACTATTTAGTCGGACCTATATTGACTTTTTTAATTAAGAAAAATAATTAATATGTCCCCATATTTTATCAGTTAATAAAATATGGGCAGGAGTTCGGATGCGTAATGATTAAATCACGAGTGCGTAGCATGAGTGATTTAATATTCGCATCCGAACGCTTGCCCATATTTTATTAACTGATAAAATTATTGGAACATATTTATTATTTCGATTCTAACCACGCAAATTCTTCGCATTTTACAGCACTATATTTTAGCTCGATACGTCATTCGGCTGGCCATATGCTATTATAAAAACCTCCCCACGAATGAAAAGCGTTGCATCAAACGGAATTTCCTGATATTCAGTAAATTTTAGTTAAAGTACTAAGTAGTTACCGCTGTGAAAATGTTATTTTCAATAACATCTAAGGTCAGATATAAAAATTAGAAGTAAATACTTCATTCAAAATTTATATACAGTATGCAGTTTCTAAAAATAGTACACATCACCTACATGATGGCACTGAAACATACACGCCAGAACATTGCGGCATATACGTAAACACTTGAGTCTGGAAGATTGGAACATGAATTATAATTAATTTACTGTCAATGTAGAATCTAGTTGACATTTGTGTAGCCTATAACGCAGAAAATTGTAAACTACGCACACGGCAATATATAGATGCACCGATGTTGAAGTTGAAACTTACCGGACTGAAACATTTTCTTTCGGTAAAAATATAAACAAATGAATTCATCAGTTAGAAATTGTTTGTTTCGGAAAATTTGATGTACATTTTATTACTACTACTTACATGTAGCACTGAAAAAGTCGAATATTTAGTCGGCATATAACGGAAGCAGAGTAGAATCTCAGTCATGTTACAATCGTAGGGTGGAATGGAACAGCAGCTATATTTTATTGTAGATTCATGTAGGCCCCTATAGGCGATTTCGCTATCTGTTTATATAGCAACTACGGTTGATCGTGTTAAAATGATGAATATTATTTGTATTTCTGCGTCTTATCAATTATATTCTACATTTGCAAAGTAAGGTGCAAGTTTTGGTATAAGTTCTTAAAAACAAATCAGAATGGATCTATACAGCTATTTGAAAATTACCTGATATAAATGTCGTATATCCGAATCCAAGTAAAAGTGCTGCTTGTAAAATCACTGATTCCATTTTCATTAAGCCTGGAATAATGATTTTAAATTGTTAACGTCTTAAACAAAACTGATATAATTAAGTGTCTGGTTGTTAGTTATGAGTCTTATGTCGATTTCACATGACGTCATGTATGAAATTTTTGCCAAAGTAGAATTGTAGTAGTTGCGTTTATGTATCAAAATTATTTTTACATGCGTTGGCTTATTGAATTAATCAGATATCTTTTTTAACTTATTATAATAAAATGCCTTTTGGTTCACTTACTAAAAGCTACACCATGTGTAAAATTTACTTAGCCGCAGAAGAAATACACCCTTTTGTGTAATAATGCCCCTTTTTTAACTGCCTGTCTGAATATATAATTTCAATTAGTAATGACACATTTTCAATTACTCATGCTCCATAGATGTCCTCTGTATTGAGTAAAATATGTATTCAATTTTTATTTTAATTTTTGTAATAATATGTCATTTGTAACATGTTCTACATGGTAAAAAAGTCACAAATTTGAATATATTTACAAGCATTAGATGATAAAATTGGACAGCGATATTGAGATATATCTTTTTTTTTTGAGATTTTAACATATATATAATAACTGATCTACATGAAAGCAGAAATATATCTCATTTCTTATATTACAGGTAATTAGGTTGGAAAAAAACATGGGCAATAAATTTGTAGATAAAGGAATTAATGTTGAATGCTGGGGCAATCGAATAGATATTTGCATAATGTGTGATTAATGCTTTATATATAATACAAAAAGTTCAGTCCACATACTTGTAATATTCGCAGTTGCAGAGATATAGGGAGTTACATTTCATTGGACATTGGTATATTTGATTTATAATGCATGTTTATGTGATAAATGTGTATAAATGATGCTAAAAATTGTTTGTTTGAATATAACTTGATTTGTAGAAAATAAAAATGAAATATTCTGTGCGAACATGTTATCAGATATGCGGCATATCTGCTGAAAATTTATGCTGATAATTTTTACAGCTTTACGGAAAGGCAGAATACACTTATAAATGAATTACTAGATTATCACTGAATGTTTTGTCGTTGTTGTTGTTGTTTTTGCTTTTGTGACATGTAACAGAGTAATATATTTCAAATATATAAATAACAAAAAAAAAATGAAAGAAAATATCACATATACTAAAAAATATTCTTTGTAAACAGTTTCCATAGCTGTTACTTATTTAGAAAATAAAACTCGGTGATAATAGAGTGGGAGGGAATGAATATCTAGCATTTAATCTTTGAAATATAGATGAATGATAAAAGATCAAAAATTTCATTCTTAATTTTTACTTCTGTTGCCCTAGCAATGAAACAATGTTTAGACCTTTTCTTCGTATGCATAATAAATTGAGTGAAATCAATAGCTTTTAATTTACCTTTCAAACAGTGACAAGTAAACAAATAACTGAAAGATCTGTTACCACAGCAACTTGAATTCTGTTCCTTTAACAGGAACATTTCTGCTGTCGTTAATAACACAATTTAATTCGAGAAACTAACAAGAACTGTCCGTAAGACAGCGCCCTCCACTATTCGGCGATTTGACAGTAAAATGAATCTCAGTGAGAGATCTCTACTTTAAAAGGAATACACCAAAATATTAAAAGACGCTACTACTCAGAGGGGTTAAGGGTCAACTATGGAAGGGGTAATGATTATGGTAAAGATATATTTTGAGTTTAAATTCTTTATTCTATATAGTACCAATGCCATGTCCAGAAAAACGAAGTTTGTAAAAAAATAAAAAATAATAAGTATTAAAGTGGCATAATTTTGTCAAAACACATTAATCAGAGGTATGGGGATTGTTACCACACATGCAGATGATGATTATAAAAGATACATTTTAAGTTTCATGTCATTTTATATTGTACCAGAATTATATCCAGAAATCAAAAAATGTCAAAAAATTTTAGGTATGAAAGGGGCATCATTATGTCAAAAATACAATTACAGTTATTGGGGCTGTAACCACACATGCAGATGATTGCAAAGAAATATTTCTAATTTCAAGTACAAAGATATCTCTATAAACGAAGCTTTCGAAAAATTAATATGAAAATAATTCCAAGCATAACTGCTTGGTGACCTTGACCTTGGGTATAATGGGCCCTGTACATACTTTGTTTGTATGCTGGACAATGTTTAAGAGAAGTTACAGTGTGTTATAAGTAATAGTAACAAAGAAGTGACAGAAAAACCAAGGCTGCCGAAAAAATTTAACGTAAAGGATAACCTAATTATATATCACCTTGGTGACCTTGACCTTCTTTTAATGGGCCAAATCCCTGCGATTACTTTGTTTGTATGCTGAACAATATTTATGAGAAGTTACAGTAAGATAAGTGTGATAGTAAGAAAGATATAACAGAAAAACAAAGGTTGCCGAAGGACTTAAACCTTGAAGATAAACTAAGTATAACAACTTGGAAACTTTGACCTTGGGTATATGGGACCCAGTCCGTGCATAGACTTTATTTATATGATGGACAAGTTTAAGACCTTGGTGACCATGACCTTAGGTAAAATGGGCCCAGCCTCGCACATACTTTGTTTGTATGCTGGGCAAAAATAAAAGAAAAAAAAGAAAGAAAAAAAAAGACTTTAAACAAAAAGGTACGCCTGGGCGAGAAGAATAGCACCCCGACCCCCCATTATCTGAATACTGGAATTAAAAAAGGGTTGTTTTTTTTAATCATGTTGCAGTGAGAACGAACACTAAAAGTACACGTTTTATTTTCATTTATTTTCAGACACAGACTAGCACTACTGGATGCACATACCATTAAACATGGTTTAAAACCCTGTAAAATATTCATTAAAATAGGAAAAACCGTTAATTAACCCCATTAATTCTTGCATCACTTTATTTAGCAGGTTTCACAATATTAATGGGTTACATGTTAAAATACCATTGAAATACCCATTTTTAACCAGAAAATTTAGTTCAAAATTCACCTTCCTCAATGGAACATAATATACTAGAATCGTCGAAATAAACATTCCATCCTTTTTATATAGTCCTGTACATCTACTTAAATTTCAAGAAATATTTTGACAGTAAGCATATTGCTCAAAAATACCATTTAAATTAATCACGTTTTTGGTTATAATATGTTTCTCAAAGGCATACCTTTCTATTGTACACTATTTATTTCGGAGTCTAGATTCATATTCAGGACTTAAATAATCCTCCAAATAGTATGATAATACAGAATATATATATATATTACAAAGAGATACTAGCTCATCAGTATCAAACATTTTCGTACATATTCACGATTTAAATCAAAACAAACCAGGGTATTGATATTAACTCTATAGTTTACATAGTTTACCGAAAATATATTCTTTTACCACAATGAATGCAATATATGCACAAAGTCTCTACATTCACCGTAATCTGAAAATATCTTAAACGAGTGAATAATCTTGAACAACCTATACCTGTAGTAAATCTTAAAATCTACTAGTGGCAAGTGTATGCTCTCATATGGCAGTCTGGCAAAATGCAATGTTTTGTGTCGTCTTTCCGTTAGTATTAATTCATTGTATGACCGAAATGATTGGTTGTTGCTCGAATATTAAGAGCAAATAGAACGAATTTGATCATAGAGACTACAAAAAAAACTTGTCTTACATTCGGCAAACTTAATTTTTGAGATACGTAGGTATGGTTGCCATTTAGTCTTATGAGATCTATCTTTGACTAACGAACCTTATTTATTGCTTTGTCTCTTTGTCTGACTGTCTGCAACTAACATGTGTCCGGTCAAAAAGGTCTTACGTAGGTCAGAAATATTTTACAAGTTTAATAATGCTTTACTTTGAATCTGTATCAATAAAACTAGATTTCAGTTCTTGTACAT